>NC_054547.1:421009-598509 GCF_017654505.1 Polyodon spathula | reverse complement strand
ACAAAACAAATGTCATTATTAAAAGCAGAATTAACAACAAAACTCAAACTAAAACATGTTAATATTAAGATAAAGCAATATTATAAAAATATGTTTTTAATCGAGATTTTAAAATAGCAGTTGAGGGTGAGTCTCTAATAAAAGATGGTATAGAGTTCTAGAGGGTGCGGGCATTAAAACAGAAAGCAGGCTCTCCCATCCTTTCAGGATTCACCCTCGGAATAAACAGGCGGCCAGCATCAGCAGAGCTAAGACTGCGTTCAGGCTGGTATGGAATTAGCATGCCATTCAAGAGGTCTGGAGCTAATCCATTCAATGCTTTACACACAAGTATTAAAACTTTAAAATCAATCCTATAATGCTCAGGAAGCCAATGCAATGATGCCAACACAGGAGTAATGAGAGCCCTTTTTTAGTTCTCGTTCTCATTCTAGCAGCTGCATTTTGCACAAGCTGCAGGCATGGCAGAGCATTGCATGCAAGTCCATAAAATAAAGCATTACAGTAATCTTATCTAGAAAAAAATAAAAGCATGGGCTAATTCGCAGCATCATCCAAGGACAGAAAAGGTCTAACTTTAGCAATATTCCTCAAATGATAGAAAGAGACTCTAATAATATCTTTAATATGAGATTCAAAGCAAAGTTCTGTGTCAAAAATAACCCCCAGGTTTCTCACCTCAGATTTTACATTTGAGTTTACCAAACTTAAATCAATGTTTGTTGACTCCATCTGTTGCTTAGAGCCTAAAAGCAGGACGTCTGTCTTATCCTGATTTAACTGTAAATACAGTATAATTTTAAATCTCAAAAAACTACTCACTTCTAAATCTTTTGTAGTCATCTTTGTATTACTTTAGTATAAATACCTGTTAATTTGGATTCATATGTTGTTTTTTTCTGACTTTATGTGAACGTAAAGACACACATTTGCCCATTTTCCCATTGGAAATAGTGATATTTTGAAATATCACTGCCCTGGTCACAAAAGCAAAGTCTGTGGGGAATAATAGCCATGTTCTATACTTTTGAGGCATAAGCAATTAGGAAATAACACTTACTACCCAGGAACAAAAAAAAAAAAAAAAAAAAATTGTTACACAGTGCAATGTTAGATGAATATAGGATTTCTAAAGACAGTTTACACTTTAAACTGCACCCTTCAGTTCAGAGGTCCCAGTGTTGTTTGCCTCAGAGGTGGCAGCCCTACAGCATTAAGCACTGTTGGGGTTGCCACTGGTACTAAGAGACTGCAGTCATATGTGACAGCCCTGTGGTACTAAGAGACTGCAGTCATGTGTGACAGCCCTGTGGTACTAAGAGACTGCAGTCATGTGTGACAGCCCTGTGGTACTAAGAGACTGCAGTCATGTGTGACAGCCCTGTGGTACTAAGAGACTGCAGTCATGTGTGACAGCCCTGTGGTACTAAGAGACTGCAGTCATGTGTGACAGCCCTGTGGTACTAAGAGACTGTAGTCATGTGTGACAGCCCTGTGGTACTAAGAGACTGCAGTCATGTGTGACAGCCCTGTGGTACTAAGAGACTGCAGTCATGTGTGACAGCCCTGTGGTACTAAGAGACTGCAGTCATGTGTGACAGCCCTGTGGTACTAAGAGACTGCAGTCATGTGTGACAGCCCTTTGATTGCAATCCTGAGATGTTCACTTTCTGGGGTTGAAACTGTTTCATTTAGTTAATTGCATTTTACAGTTTGGGTGCACATCTTAGGGACTTTGTGGTACACCAGCAACAATCAGAAACTTCATGTGTTTATCAGAGAGATGCTATGAATAGCAAGGCCTGTTTTGAGCGAAAACAGCCTCATTATGACTAATGGGGAAATTTTCTTACATATTTCCTTTGAAATCTACAAGTCTGGTGATGGAAAATGATCCACTTGCTGATAGAACAGTGCTGGAGGGTGATGTTTGTACTGGTCCACTTGCTGATAGAACAGTGCTGGAGGGTGATGTTTGTACTGGTCCACTTGCTGATAGAACAGTGCTGGAGGGTGATGTTTCTACTGGTCCACTTGCTGATAGAACAGTGCTGGAGGGTGATGTTTCTACTGGTCCACTTGCTGATAGAACAGTGCTGGAGGGTGATGTTTCTACTGGTCCACTTGCTGATAGAACAGTGCTGGAGGGTGATGTTTCTACTGGTCCACTTGCTGATAGAACAGTGCTGGAGGGTGATGTTTCTACTGGTCCACTTGCTGATAGAACAGAGCTGGAGGGTGACGTTTCTACTGGTCCACTTGCTGATAGAACAGTGCTGGAGGGTGATGTTTCTACTGGTCCACTTGCTGATAGAACAGTGCTGGAGGGTGACGTTTCTACTGGTCCACTTGCTGATAGAACAGTGCTGGAGGGTGACGTTTCTACTTGTCCACTTGCTGATAGAACAGTGCTGGAGGGTGATGTTTCTACTGGTCCACTTGCTGATAGAACAGTGCTGGAGGGTGATGTTTCTACTGGTCCACTTGCTGATAGAACAGTGCTGGAGGGTGACGTTTCTACTGGTCCACTTGCTGATAGAACAGTGCTGGAGGGTGACGTTTCTACTTGTCCACTTGCTGATAGAACAGTGCTGGAGGGTGATGTTTCTACTGGTCCACTTGCTGATAGAACAGAGCTGGAGGGTGATGTTTCTACTGGTCCGCTTGCTGATAGAACAGTGCTGGAGGGTGACGTTTCTACTGGTCCACTTGCTGATAGAACAGTGCTGGAGGGTGATGTTTCTACTGGCCCACTTGCTGATAGAACAGTGCTGGAGGGTGATGTTTCTACTGGTCCACTTGCTGATAGAACAGTGCTGGAGGGTGACGTTTCTACTGGTCCACTTGCTGATAGAACAGTGCTGGAGGGTGACGTTTCTACTGGTCCACTTGCTGATAGAACAGTGCTGGAGGGTGATGTTTCTACTGGTCCACTTGCTGATAGAACAGTGCTGGAGGGTGACGTTTCTACTGGTCCACTTGCTGATAGAACAGTGCTGGAGGGTGATGTTTCTACTGGTCCACTTGCTGATAGAACAGAGCTGGAGGGTGAGGTTTCTAGTTTCTTTGTGTGGATTTGCTGCTAGCCGCAGTCGAGCAATGGATGACTCATCATACTGACACACACACACACACACACACACACACACACACACACACACACACACAGAGGACAGTACAACGTGCACTCAAACAACCAAACAGGTAATTTCCATATTCCAGAGCTGTCCTTTCAGGAACACGCTGCTGAATGAAACAGCACAGGGCTGACCCCCAAAGTGAGGTAATGAGACTGATCTGCTCCCTTCCTCACCCCCTAAGAGAAAGGGTGCTCCCCCAGTCCAGGGTAGGCTTGAGGTAATGAGACTGAACTGCTCCCTCCCTCTCCCTCTAAGAGAAAGGGTGCTCCCCCAGTCCAGGGTAGGCTTGAGAGACAGACCTGCAATAACAATACAAAACTGAAAACTCAGAGGAAAAGTAAATAAATAAATAAAGAGCACAATCTGAATATCCTGAAGAGTGTAAAACTGAAACAAACCCGAGGGTGTGACTCCCAGTCTGGTCCAGTTCACTGCGGTACAGCATGGTGTTCAAGCAGTGCCTAGAAACAAATCAATGCCACGCTTGTGCAGTCTGACACAGGGATGGTAAGGGTTGGTAAACACACACAATAGAAAGATCCCATTCTCTATTCCTTCAGGAATACAGTACCCCACAATAGAAAGATCCCATTCTCTATTCCTTCAGGAATACAGTACCCCACAATAGAAAGATCCCATTCTCTATTCCTTCAGGAATACAGTACCCCACAATAGAAAGATCCCATTCTCTATTCCTTCAGGAATACAGTACCCCACAATAGAAAGATCCCATTCTCTATTCCTTCAGGAATACAGTACCCCACAATAGAAAGATCCCATTCTCTATTCCTTCAGGAATACAGTACCCCACAATAGAAAGATCCCATTCTCTATTCCTTCAGGAATACAGTACCCCACAATAGAAAGATTCCATTCTCTATTCATTCAGGAATACAGTACCCCACAATAGAAAGATCCCATTCTCTATTCCTTCAGGAATACAGTACCCCACCACTGTAGCCTTGGGTCTGTAACCCTGTCTCAGCCTCCATATCATGTTGATAATACAAGCAGAACCACGTCTCACTGCTTGATATGAGAGTTCTAATGAGTGGGTGAGAGAGACTGTAGACTACTGTATATGCACCCTGGGGTTACTGCTATTACATGACAGGAGTTTGGGGCTTTGCTGGTTTTCAAGTCCTGCTGGTTTTCAATAAAAATAAAAAGTAAATCAATGAAGTGCTGCTTACACTCTGAATCTGAGTGCAACTGATTCAGGCTGCTGTCGCTGTGCTGACAATGGGACCCATAGTGACGTTTGTTTATCCACTCTAACAGGTTTCGGAATCCCAATGAAGGTGAATGGTTGAGAGATTCCACTTGCCATAGAATTACTATTAATAGCATCTATGCCTCTGTACATTGAGCGGCAACATCTGCTTTAATATAACTTCATCTAGGTGGCAGCATCGTTCATGAAAAGTAGCAAAACAGCAGCACAGTAGTGCAAGTTACCACAATGTGATCTTCAGAGCACATTACTGTGCACTGGACTGTTACAGTAATACTATATACAGCAATACTTATATTACCAGGAGACACCAGTAGCATTGAGTTTTTGAATTTTAAATCACTTTATTTATTCATCATCATTCAAATTTTTTTATAGTGATTTGTATTCGTAAATCCCAGAACTGCCAGGGTCTAAAGGAAAAACTAAAGGAAACTCGTTCCACAGGTACAGATCACGAGAAGGAGCTGCCTCTCCCTTCTAGACTGTTGTAATCAAATCTTTCTTTTCTTTTGTTACAGACACCAGAAATCCACTTGACGGGCAAAGGAAGTGAGTAAATACAAATTCACACAGAATGTACACATAGAGTATAGAAATGACTGGTAGGGAGAACTCTTATTATTATCCAACAAACATATTTAATATTGTGACTTGGCTGTCGGACTAAACAACCAATATTGCGAGCATTGCAAGTCTTTTTAGAATGTGAATTAGAGAAGCTGTGTGAAAGAACTGAAATACACTGCACAGCTGTATGTCTCATTTAACAAAGGGATAAGAATTGCTTGACTAATTCAGCGTGCTTTGTTCTTGCATAACTGCCACTCTCTAAGCAGAGATGTGGTTATTATAACACACAACTGACTCCCCGGCTCTGTTCCAGATTATAGACCCTCCCCTCATCCCCTGGAGTTTACAGCATATATAAAAGCGGATGAGAAGGTGTTCAGTCTTCACAACAAGACCGTGCTGGAGTTCCACTGCAAGGGTCCATACTTCCTGAGCCTCAAGCTTCACTCAAGCTTGAAGAGATTAGACTCCAGCGCCACACTGACAATGCACAACAAGAACGAGATCCTGCTGTCCTTCCCAGTGACCAACAAGACCGAGGACAGCCTGAAAGAGCTCTTCCAGTTCGAAGCTGGAGATCGGGTTTATTTCAACCTGACAAAAAGCGCAGGGGGAGAGAACCTGCTCCCCATTCTGAGGGAGCTGTATATGGACTTCGTTTACCTGTGGGGGAGGGGCTACTGCTGACAGATAAACCAACTGATCTTTATTTACGACCTTCCTACCCAACCCTCACCCTCCAGAAACACAAAGGTGTGTCTGTGTGTCTGCGGGCGTTGGGCAGAGAGACTGCTGTGTTACACGTATATATCCACTAGGGTACAGAATGATGAGCCTGCAAGAACAAAAGTGTCAGTAATAAGAAAGAAACAAGACAAGAGCAGGGGAGCCGTGCAGAGCCGTCTGTCTGAAGACGCTGGCTTCAATTGGGATTTCTGTGCATCCCTGGGCTCAGAATAGCTAAACGATATTGAGCGAAGATCAGGCTCCTGACTGGTGGACCTCTGTTTTGTGTTTTATTTTTTTATTTGGCAGGTTGAATCAGAATTTTGTTCTCTACCACATATCTGTAGTTCTTTTTCTTTTTCTTTTGCACAACAAACATTTTTGCATCTTTTTTTTTAATTTTTTTTTTTTTTAATTTTTTTTTTTAAGAAATCTGTAAATAGTAATTATTCTAAAAGTATTTATTTTAATATTATTATTGAGCTGTGTATGCTGTAAGTGTTTAATTTACAAAAGTGTCAGTTTCATCATCTTATGTTGGGATTGTGGATTAGTACAGATTCTTTCCATTCAGTGGAATGGGTTAATAGGACACATTTCACTGCGCCTGATATTCTGTGTGCATCCCCTCCCAACAAACAATGATAAAGAACAGGGAAACACAGAGCACTCCCTCCAGCCTGGGGTCCAATCTCAAAGCTCTCTGCTCCCACAATCCCGCCTCACACCACCATTGGAGGGTTGTGTTGTGTTGTGTGAAGTATAACTAAGTTAACTGTATTCAAGCCTGGTGACGTGCATAGTGCAATTACTGGACTCACCTTTCTCAAGGGCAGTGTCATATGAGAAGAACCACAAAAACCTCAACCCTGCCCAGTAACCCTTGTCAAATCAATAAGCAACATTCACCCGCAGTTCCCTTCTAAACGTTTACCACAGTAGAAGCACAGCAAAGTGTATAAGTGAATAAACATGGCAAACTGGGCTAAACTCTGGTAAATTCCTCGTACACCCATGGGAAAAGCATGGGAAAACTGCAAAAACACTGGCACAGCTTCAAAGGGTTTAGCTGCACTGGAACGATTGTACACTAGAACTGCAACTACATGTGCGCTGTCCACTGGTCTGAACTGTGCTCTGTGAAGCAGATAGTCTGTTAACCTGAGCGCATGGGATATCCTGAACGTATCACGCTGTGTCTTACTGTTCGGTTTTCTGTTCATATCCAGAATCACTCCAAAGACACTCAACTTTGAGCTACAGAATGTGTTTTATTCAAAGACTCTGTGCTGATGTAGGTGTCATAACCAGCGACGCACCTCACACAGTCTCTGTACTGTAAACCGATGATGAGTTTAAAGAATACTCCATGTGTGAATGAGGACAGAAGAAAGTATGCTTTAAAGCAGCAGTTTTCTATTGTATTTAATTATCATTATTATTATATTTTTTGTTTAGATAAATAAATATATTAAAACACAGTGTTTGTTTTGTCCTTTGTATCAGAGGCGAGCGACTGGGAAAAGAATTGTGTAAAACCAGAATGGAGTGAAGGGAGTATTGTTTAGTAACAGTATGCATTCATGAGTAGCTCCTGTGCAACCCTTCTGTTGTTCTGCACCCAAGAAGCCCTGTCTGCTTTCACTGGGTTTGTTTCAGGGGCACCACTGTGTTTCATACCACTTGTTAATTGTAGGAACAATACACATTAATGCAGAACTGTCAGCTCTCTTATTTGCCAGGACTCTCTCGTTTGTTTTCTCTCAGACAGCTCTCTCCTGGATTTTGCTCTAAACTCTCCTGTTAAACCCCTTTTGTGTCAGCAGACCTTTCATTTGTGCAAAGACATGTACTGTCTGCACAGGCGTAATTAACACGAGGGCGCAGGGGACATGTCCCCCTCACTTTGTCAATGATGGGGAAACGTCCCCCTCACATTGCAGGTGTACTGGAAGTTTTATTTCATGATAATCTATTGGTATAATCACTACTAGTCTGTATAGAAGTCAATGGGAACAAAACTGGGATGGGATCTGGGATCACTGGAGCTGGGTCATGAGATGATGTTTTACTATGAGGATCTGGGTCAGGCTCCACTGATCCGTAATGCTGATCCCATCCTTAGCTAGGGAAACTGACCAATGAGAAGTGACCCTACGTGGCGGGTAGTTTAAAGACCCATCTGACTAATTTGTATACAGCCTGGGATCACAGTGGAAAATGGACATGTGTGTGTGTGTGTGTGTGTGTGTGTGTGTGTGTGTGTGTGTGTGTGTGTGTGGCCAAAGATAGAGGAGGATACGCTATGCTGCTGTATCCAAAACAAATATAGACATCAATAACAACTAAATACATTACCAAGAACATTTTACACAATTATTATACCAAATTAAGTCACAATATTTTACTGAATCTAAGTTATTGTGCGTACATGGCATAGACTCTCATCACTATTTATCAATGTTCCAAAAACTCACTCTTGGTCACATTTTACTAAACATTTTTTAACTAATAAATAAACAATTAACATAATGAACATTATCATATTCATCATAGTGAAGTTGAGTTCTTACCTGTAAACAGGCACACATTTAAAGCTTGAAACTCATTGTCTGGAGCTTGGTGCTATTTACATTATCGTAGATACACTGAGGTTTGAGGTTCAAGCTACATCTGCCTATTTTAAGTGGATGAAAGTTGAAAATACTCTTTAAAAACACCTCTTTCTTTTACTAATACAGTACTAGCATCATTTTAACTCAGGGGAGCGCTGTAGCAGGCACGCATTCAGTGCGTGAGGCAAGCTCACTTCGTTGACCCTCTACAATGGCTGCATGTGCGATAAGCCCTTGTCATCCAATAAAAATTAATGCAAAGTTCAAGCTTCCTGGACCACAACATATTCTCACATAATCCTAAGCAACGTTGGAAAATGCATACTGCCTGTAAACTGTGCAGGACTGCTTTAACGATGGGATGTGGGAGCAAGAATGATGCTTGTGGTAAGCACCTGAGATCACAAAAACACCAAAAAGCCAGTGACGCTCAGATTACCAATAATAATGACTTCACTCTACAGAGCTTCTCAAACTGGGACCCCCTTCTACCAATAAGAAGGACTTCACTCTCTATACAGAGCTTCTCAACCTGGGACCCCCTTCTACCAATAAGAAGGACTTCACTCTCTATACTGAGCTTCTCAACCTGGGACCCCCTTCTACCAATAACAAGGATGTCACTCTTTATATAGAGCTTCTCAACCTGGGACCCCCTTCTACCAATAACAATGACTTCACTCTCTATACTGAGCTTCTCAACCTGGGACCCCCTTCTACCAATAACAAGGACTTCACTCTCTATACTGAGCTTCTCAACCTGGGAGAACCTTCTACCAATAACAAGGACTTCACTCTTTATATAGAGCTTCTCAACCTGGGACCCCCTGCTACCAATAACAAGGACTTCACTCTCTATACTGAGCTTCTCAACCTGGGACCCCCTTCTACCAATAACAAGGACTTCACTCTCTATACTGAGCTTCTCAACCTGGGACCCCCTTCTACCAATAACAAGGACTTCACTCTCTATACTGAGCTTCTCAACATGGGACCCCCTTCTACCAATAACAAGGACTTCACTCTCTATACTGAGCTTCTCAACCTGGGACCCCCTTCTACCAATAACAAGGACTTCACTCTCTATACTGAGCTTCTCAACCTGGGACCCCCTTCTACCAATAACAAGGACTTCACTCTCTATACTGAGCTTCTCAACCTGGGAGCTTCTCAACCCCCTTCTACCAATAACAAGGACTTCACTCTTTATATAGAACTTCTCAACCTGAGACCCCCTGCTACCAATAACAAGGACTTCACTCTCTATACTGAGCTTCTCAACCTGGGACCCCCTTCTACCAATAACAAGGACTTCACTCTCTATACTGAGCTTCTCAACCTGGGACCCCCTTCTACCAATAACAAGGACTTCACTCTCTATACTGAGCTTCTCAACCTGGGACCCCCTTCTACCAATAACAATGACTTCACTCTCTATACTGAGCTTCTTCGGAGTTGTATTGTTCATAGGGAAGGGGGCAGTCCTGTTTGTATTAATGCTTACTTGCTTTATCATTTCAGTTTGTTATATTTTAAAAGCTTTGGCAACACCATATAGTCATGCCAATAAAGCTCATTTGAATTTGAATTTGAGAGAGAGAGAGAGGAGGAGAGGAGTAAGGAGTAAGTACTGCTTCTAAAACTGATCCTCGATAATATGAGAATTCTAACTGTTAATACCAGCACTTTAAATTGTCAATTGAAAGTGTCGTCAACAATACGCTTGTTATTCTGTTTCTATGAATGTAGCTCTGCTTGCAGGAGTGCTGGACTATCTGCTCCTGGATCAGTGCATCTCTGTCACTGATGGAATGCTGCACTCCAAAACATGGCTGAACGTTTAGTGGCTTGTCTTTGAACTGCAAGGTCTGCAGGTCGACCCAGCCTTTCCGTTTCATTTTGTAACTAGTGAACAATGATTTGGCAGGCGTCTGGACCTCTGCTTCAGGGGGGTGCATTCTTACAATTAAACAATTCAGGCTGTTTGTGTTTTCAAGGCTCTTTGTGCGTTTCGAGTGCATCACACCCACACACCTGCTGTGAAACCGGGACAGCAGCCAGGATCAACAGCAGCGCATCCAAACTCCATTCCAATAAACCCTACCACAGTTTGATTGCTCTAACAACAACACTACCTGACCCAAAGAAAACAAAAAAAAACATCCTTCAGGTCAATTAATTCACTTGGAACCTCGAAAACAATGCCATTGCTGCGTTAATAAACACTTCATCAAACATACAGTGTGGCACTCTGCAGCTAGAGTTATAGCAGACTCAAGTCTATGAAAGTTAAGCTGCAGGATTGGGAGAGAGCTGCAGGATGCTTCAGTTCAACATAAGGAAAGTGTGAAATCCCACTCTATAAACTGATTAGCTAAGTTTCATCAGGACAAAAAGTCATTACATTAATAATAAAGAAAATAAAAACTGGAGTGTTGTTGTATCTCAAAGGCCGAGGGGACCTGCTGGTTCACAGCCATAGAAAGTTCAGCTTATCTCTACTTCACAGCTTGTTGGCAGGACAGAGCGACCTGTTGAAACTTGATTCTGTGTTTCGGGCCAAATCAACTGCTGGCGCAACTCCAAGCAGGCATGATGCAACACAGATGCAATAAAAAGAGGGTTTCGTTGTGATGCAATCAGATTCTCCAGGGAAACACCTCTCTGAGAGCCAGCAGTCACAGCATTCCCATTGTGTTCAAGGGAAAGTACAGTGTGGACCAAAGGAGCTGCCAGAAAGGGGAATCTCGCCACCGCACAGAGATGTGATGCTGCAATACTCCCACCTGAAGAGTAGGAGGTACGAGGAAGAGAAACACTACAAAATACTAAAATGTGTCAACAAGGCTCTAGGAGCAACAACATTATCTGAAACTCTTAGAAGATTGTGTGGCTCCCTTCAAAACACAGCAATACCACCTTGTGCACTGCAGTATGTATCTGCATGTAGCATAACAGACACCCTGCAGAATGTACTGCTGAGCAGAAACTTCACACAGGGCCAAATCAAAGACACGTTTTACGTATTCAATATTCTCTTATATGCATGTATTTGATCATCGCTCATTCTCTGATAGGGTACGCTCTCTTATATGCATGTATTTGATCATTGCTCATTCTCTGATAGGGTACACTCTCTTATATGCGTGTATTTGATCATCCCTCATCCTCTGACAGGGTACCCCCTCTCTTATATGCGTGTATTTGATCATCCCTCATTCTCTGATATAGTTTTGTACCCTCTATTTGTATAGTCTGAGCATATCATTAACATGCTGTTCCTTCACTGGACTGTTCACTGCCTTCATTGCTGCTGTGGGCTTTTTCACTGTAATAGCCTTTATTTTTAACAATATATTGATAAAATATCATACACTAACTAAAGTATACATAGAGAATAATAGATGGGCTTCAATGAGTTACAGGAAAATAATTCCATCTAGGGTTTATGTGACATCATAAACTACAAGAGCGTCAAGTCGAGTTTATAAACTGTCACAGAAACCTGAGATGGAATGATTTTCCTTTAACTCACTGAAGCCTATCTATTATTTTTTTTTTATAATACATGGATATTGGTATCTAATAGAAAAAGATACAATAAAACAGGTGTTAAGGTTAAAATTGCAAATTAATTTAATGAATAATAATAACGTACAGCAAGTCAATATTAAAGAATCTTAAATATAATTTAATTCAGGAACAGTGAATTAAATTGGGCAGATAATGAACTGCAAAAAAACTTATATTTAAGGAAAATGTGTTTAAAAGTGCCTGAAAAACACAAATTGTGGGTGTTGTCGAGTGATTGAAATTTTGAAAGTCATTGACAGGAATGTCTTTAATTTCCCGTTCCTCTCCAGTTTGTCTGAGTTACGAATGTATTAGCTTTACATCATTTTTTTTTTTTTTTTACGTGCTTTTACCAGGTGACCCACTCGGGGACCCCAGTTAAAGTATATTTTACTGAACTGCAGAATAAAATTAAATGCAAATGTTAGCAGTCCTATAAACTCCCTCCTGAACAGCACATGTTTAGGACTTTGTCCATTCTCTTTCTTGCTCTCGCTTTCCTTCTGTCATGTCTGTGGATTCACTTCCCCTTTCTATCACACATTCTTGGTCCAGTTTCATCAATGACTCCTGTTCCTGTTCCGCTGTCCTTGCAGAACAGAGTGTGGAACAAGAACTCCTGTGAGCCGCTGCTCTGCATTTACGTAAATCCTTACCGAATGGGGAAGTATGGAACTAAAAGCGACGCACACATTTCTAAAACTTTACACTGGGGAAAATAACCCTTATTCTTCAGTTAGTTCAGGGTCCCCTGCAGCCCAGCCTGTAAAAGCAAGCTCGCTGGATGGAACCTTGCGTGCACACGGCTGGGGCACTGCACTGGCCTTCGCTCTCCTGTGGGTTCCACAGCAAAATCTCCTGGGGATAGTTTGCACAATCAGTGCCCTTCAGAATCAGGTCTATGTTTGCGCCACTTGTTTATCAATTCACTGCACATGGAAACACTGTCCTTTTAAACAGCATGGTCACGCTAATCTGAATTCACTGCACTTGGAAACACTGTCCTTTTAAACAGCATGGTCACGCTAATCTGAATTCACTGCACTTGGAAACACTGTCCTTTTAAACAGCATGGTCACGCTAATCTGAATTCACTGCACTTGGAAACACTGTCCTTTTAAACAGCATGGTCACGCTAATCTGAATTCACTGCACTTGGAAACTGTCCTTTTAAACAACACGGTCACGCTAATCTGAATTCACTGCACGTGGAAACACTGTCCTTTTAAACAGCATGGTCACGCTAATCTGAATTCACTGCACTTGGAAACACTGTCCTTTTAAACAGCATGGTCACGCTAATCTGAATTCACTGCACTTGGAAACACTGTCCTTTTAAACAGCATGGTCACGCTAATCTGAATTCACTGCACTTGGAAACACTGTCCTTTTAAACAGCACGGTCACGCTAATCTGAATTCACTGCACTTGGAAACACTGTCCTTTTAAACAGCATGGTCACGCTAATCTGAATTCACTGCACTTGGAAACACTGTCCTTTTAAACAGCATGGTCACGCTAATCTGAATTCACTGCACTTGGAAACACTGTCCTTTTAAACAGCACGGTCACGCTAATCTGAATTCACTGCACTTGGAAACACTGTCCTTTTAAACAGCACGGTCACGCTAATCTGAATTCACTGCACTTGGAAACACTGTCCTTTTAAACAGCATGGTCACGCTAATCTGAATTCACTGCACGTGGAAACACTGTCCTTTTAAACAGCATGGTCACGCTAATCTGAATTCACTGCACTTGGAAACACTGTCCTTTTAAACAGCATGGTCACGCTAATCTGAATTCACTGCACTTGGAAACACTGTCCTTTTAAACAGCATGGTCACGCTACTCTGAATTCACTGTCACAGCACGGTACGCTCTGAATTCACTGCACGTGGAAACACTGTCCTTTTAAACAGCATGGTCACGCTAATCTGAATTCACTGCACTTGGAAACACTGTCCTTTTAAACAGCATGGTCACGCTAATCTGAATTCACTGCACTTGGAAACACTGTCCTTTTAAACAGCATGGTCACGCTAATCTGAATTCACTGCACTTGGAAACACTGTCCTTTTAAACAGCACGGTCACGCTAATCTGAATTCACTGCACTTGGAAACACTGTCCTTTTAAACAGCACGGTCACGCTACTCTGAATTCACTGCACGTGGAAACACTGTCCTTTTAAACAGCATGGTCACGCTAATCTGAATTCACTGCACTTGGAAACACTGTCCTTTTAAACAGCATGGTCACGCTCTGAATTCTGAATTCACTGCACGCTAATGGAAACTGCACTGTCCTTTTAAACAGCATGGTCACGCTACTCTGAATTCACTGCATGTGGAAACACTGTCCTTTTAAACAGCACGGTCACGCTAATCTGAATTCACTGCACTTGGAAACACTGTCCTTTTAAACAGCATGGTCACGCTAATCTGAATTCACTGCACTTGGAAACACTGTCCTTTTAAACAGCATGGTCACGCTAATCTGAATTCACTGCACTTGGAAACACTGTCCTTTTAAACAGCACGGTCACGCTAATCTGAATTCACTGCACTTGGAAACACTGTCCTTTTAAACAGCATGGTCACGCTAATCTGAATTCACTGCACTTGGAAACACTGTCCTTTTAAACAGCATGGTCACGCTAATCTGAATTCACTGCACGTGGAAACACTGTCCTTTTAAACAGCATGGTCACGCTAATCTGAATTCACTGCACTTGGAAACACTGTCCTTTTAAACAACATGGTCACACTAATCTGAATTCACTGCATGTGGAAACACTGTCCTTTTAAACAGCATGGTCACACTAATCTGAATTCACTGCACTTGGAAACACTGTCCTTTTAAACAGCATGGTCACACTAATCTGAATTCACTGCACTTGGAAACACTGTCCTTTTAAACAGCATGGTCACGCTACTCTGAATTCACTGCATGTGGAAACACTGTCCTTTTAAACAGCACAGACACATGCTGCCAACATTCAACCACAGCTCTGGCTGATGCAATACATGTCGTTCTTTGGGTTTCATCCAGTTCAAATAGAAATCCGAGATAAACTCATGAGACTGTAAAAAGTGCTGTAACAGAAAGAAAGAAAGAAAGAAAGAAAGAAAGAAAGAAAGAAAGAAAGAAAGAAAGAAAGAAAGAAAGAAAGCTGTAGAAATGACTTCTCCTTTCATGCTGTGGAGCGAGCAGACTGAGGCAGTGGAATAGCAGTTTCACTTCTGTCAAGGTTTATTGGATGCCAGCCAAGCAGCGCTACCTCCAGTTTCTGCCTCATCAGAAACTAACACTTCAGCGAGTAGGCAGGCAGTGGAATGGCTCGGGCTGAGCCAAGCTATAAAACCCAGGGAGCAGCCCTCACTCAGGAGAAGCACAGCCTGCTGCTGAGATCAGTCTGGACAGCACAATGGAAGGGAAGATGTTTCTGGAGAGCTCAGGACAGCCTCCTCGAGTGCGACGCTGCCTTCTGGGGATCTCAGCCCTGGCGTTGGCACTGCTGGCCTCTTCCATCTCTGCTGGCTTCTGCTTACTGCTCTTCAAGAATGAGCTTGGGAAACATCTCCCCGCCCCGGCCCTCCCATCAGCGCAGGTAATGCAGGCTCTGTGCACAGCAAATACAAAGGCTTGTTCTCACAGGCTCCCGACCGGCACTTAGATCACTGATAGAGCTGATGGAGGGCTGTGAAACGAGGGGAATTCCGATTGGGATGGAACTATATTAGTTTATTTATATCTTTGTTAGTGTTTATTTTATTAATGTCAATGCAAGAGGCAGCTCATCAGAAATTGCAGATTTTTACTGACGTTAGTGTGGAAATAGACCACAGCATGGACTATGAATGGGAGCCTAGCACTCTGTGTGAACCGAATCAGCAGTGATCAATGCTTGGTGGGAAAGGAGCATTATTTCATTAATTTTTTGTTTTTTATTTTGCAGCTGCCTCAAGAGAAGCTGCGCACGTCCTTAAAAGGTGAGCCTCTTCCACGCGTGTCCTCGGTGTGTGGGTGAGCCCCTTCCACGCGTGTCCTCGGTGTGTGGGTGAGCCCCTTCCACGCGTGTCCTCGGTGTGTGGATTAGCCCCTTCCACGCGTGTCCTCGGTGTGTGGATTAGCCCCTTCCACGCGTGTCCTCGGTGTGTGGGTGAGCCCCTTCCACGCGTGTCCTCGGTGTGTGGGTGAGCCCCTTCCACGCGTGTCCTCGGTGTGTGGGTGAGCCCCTTCCACGCGTGTCCTCGGTGTGTGGGTGAGCCCCTTCCACGCGTGTCCTCGGTGTGTGGGTGAGCCCCTTCCACGCGTGTCCTCGGTGTGTGGGTGAGCCCCTTCCACGCGTGTCCTCGGTGTGTGGGTGAGCCCCTTCCACGCGTGTCCTCACGGTTACTGTGTAACATGTGCTCACCTCTTCCTAGGGGTCTGTTTGTAATCATGCTTTCAAGTTAATCGTTATGGATTCTGACCACTGTCGGTGAGATGAAGCTGGTAAAAAGTTGGTAGAGTACATTAGTACATTTTCTGTTAGGTGATTCTGTACGCATTTATAGATCATATCTGTCTATCTATTCATTTCTCTCTGAAGACAAAACCACCTGAAAAATCGACACTTCCAGTATCTCAAGATTTTAACAAGTATCTGCCTTCAATTGAATTAAAAAAACAAAAAGACAAAAGTTAAACTTTTATTAAAAACTGTATCCTGGCTTGGAGTTTCTACTGTAAGTCATTGTAATGTCTGTATTGTGATTGGTCTGCATGTCTTACAGATCACATCATTTCTGTGAAAGTTTGTCTTGCTTTAACAGAAATGTTAACTTTTGACAATACATGGCTAACTGAAGAAGAGTAGTCTAAAATGCAGCATTAAAAAAATGAAGATATTTAAAGAAATACACCCTGGCAGTGCCTTGCGTCACCCCGTAGAAGAGCGCTCATATTTACATGCTTCCGATCCTCTGTGGCTTTCAGTTCATTGTCTTTGTTCCTGTTTTCCTGAGTCACGTTTCTCTCTGCCAGTAACCCCACTATGAAGAGCAGGAGTGAGAGTAGGGCAGGATGAGTTCCCTCTCCTTGTCAGCTAAGCCACTAAACCTGAATTTCATTTCTCAAAATAAATATTCCAAGAGTGATGGTTACAGAGTCACTTTTACAATTACAAGGTACAACAGAGATTATTTTCATTCAATATCCATTTACAGCAGAGAAAAAAACTTGAAACGTACGCGCGCACACAGACACAGACACACATGAGTTTGAGAAAGCACAGTACTACACAACCTGTTATTACAACCGTCAGTCTCCTGCTTTCTACAGTGTGCACTGAACACACCATCCGGCAGTTACAAGGGTCTGATTCCTCTTTCTTTAATAACATCTCTCTCTCCATCTAGCTATCTATTTGTCTATATCCATCCATCTACTGTATCTGTTTACTAAAATCCCTGTTCTTTTCTTGTGCAGCCGGAGATGTCAATAATGACCTGTTCCACTTCATAGTCCCTGAAGACAGCTGGTACTTTGTGTACACCCAGGTGACACGGCAGAACGGAGAGAATTTCATGACTGCTTTCTCAGTGAAGCTGTATCAGAACGACACCGTGCTGAACGAGAGGGAGCTGCCAGAGATCACAAACTGCAAATGCCAGCCATCTGTCACCCTGAGCGGCATGTACAACCTGACCCGGGGAGCCACGCTGTCCGTGAAGCTGAACGGAGACCATAAAGTCCTGAAGGACCTGACTTTCTTTGATATCTTTGAATTGTAGCAACATCGCTCAGGGGCTCAAGGCAGTGTGCCAGGAACTTCTAATGAGGAGGCGTGAAACATGATCCTGCCATGAAGACAAGGAACTGTAACAGATACTGAAGTCTCAGCTCATTGTCCGCTAGCCTGATAACTGAACTGTGACTGAATTCTGGTTTAGATGAGCATCTTTTTTTCAGAATGGCTTTGCAAAGTGTTCACACGGGTGTGCTGGGTTAGCATTAACATGTATGCTGTATAAGTTGCATATCCGTCACTCTGTTTGGTATGCTACTGTATGTTTAGATTCTTATCATCTTCTAATGTAAACTGTGTGGAATGGAAAGATTTGATCATCTCCCACTTTCCTCCTGCACCTGGCAGGGAAAGCACTGCGTTCACAAACCTCAGGAATGGAGTTTAGCAACCTAGCTGAGGAGGAGTGGCTGTGACACACAACTCCCCCCCCCCCCCCCCCCCCCAACTCCTGACTTTATTCCACACAGCCCTCACACCATGTGGCGTGCCTCTAAAGTTGAGGGAATACAAATCCCCTTCTTCAGCAACAGAGGCTTGAAACCTGGTTCCCGAAGACCTAGTTTGAGGCAGTTTTGCAACTTTATCAAACCCCAAGTCTCATCTGGGGTGCCACGTACTGGCCTGAAACCTCGTCTCCTGAAACCAAGTTCCAAGCCACAAAGTTAGCTTAATTCTCAACAAAGAGAGAGGGGATTGTGTGTGTATGTCTGTATGTGTGTGTGTGTGTGTGTGTGTGTGTGTGTGTGTGTGCGTGTGTGTGTGTGCGTATGTCTGTGTATGTGTGTGTGTGTGTGTGTGTGTGTGTGTGTGTGTGTGTGTGTGTGTGTGTGTGTGTGTGTGTCTGTGTGTGTGTGTGTGTGTGTGTGTGTGTGTGTGTCTGTGTGTGTGTGTGTGTGCGTGTGTGCGTGTCTGTATGTGTGTGCGTTCGTGAGGTGCGAGACGAGTTTACGGCTGCCGGAGATTATATGCAACAAGCACAACCAGTTCAGCAGCAGCAGCAGCAGGGAGAGTGAGGAGGACTGGCTGTTATTGTACTGCATTAAATTGCCTGTAAATACGACACTCACAAATGCTTACTATTTATCGCCATCCTTTATATAAAATGTGTGGAATGTAATTAATTTTATTATTTTTTTTTTTTAAAAGAGACTACTGTGATTAAAGGAAAACGTTTAAAAACATTAGTTTGTTTTTGTTCCTTTTTTAAGCTTTATTATCCATTACTAAGACATTCTGATGAGCAAACTTCCAATTGTGAAACTGCTTTTAAACAATCTTCTCCCTCTCTTACACTGAACATGACATCACCCAGGACTGCCTCAGCTCAATGAACAAGACCATGCATGTTATTGCATTGCATGGCTGTGCAGAGACTTTAAAACAGAAACTATGTCAAAGTAAAGCAAAAGTATTCTTTTAAATCTGGAAGCACCACATACATAACACTGCAGTAACAATAACCCGACCCCCAAGAACTACTAACTCCAATATTCCTCTTCGTCCTTTCAGATCGGAAAATTCAACGCTCTTAGCTGTTCCAAAAGATCATCTAAAATGAGCCCCCAAAATGCTGTTGTGGTCCTCGTTTGTGGAACTCTATTGTGCTTCACATCAGGCAGGTCGAAACACCTGATTCTTTCAAGTCTAAATTGAAAACATGCTATTTTTAGTGTGCTTTTCTACAATTGGTTGTAGCTGGAGTGTACTGCACACATGACAGGCTCCGGGATGCCATGGTGTGAAGGGCGCTATATAAAGATAAATGTGCATTTGTACTGTAATACAATAGTAACAATAATACTATATTAACAACAAGGGGTGTTCAGGTACACACAGTATCAGAGCCATTCTCGTTAACATGTTTTTTAAATGTGTTAATTTCACAATAAGAAAAGCTGCCTTTCTCGCTATACTGTTGAGCACCAATCAATGGCAATTGGTTTCCAAACAGAGTGATTTAAAGCAGCTTGTAATCTTTTTTCCTTTCACCTGGGGCTCTGATACGCTTACTACAGTCGTAAACCAACCAAAAAATAAATAAAAAAATGCCACATATTTGTCACAAACGCCTACAAAGGCAGAGAGGTGCGGCACAGCATATTAGAAAACATGATAAACTATGGTAAATACACAGTATGCAGTGACTGTGGGAAAGCATGGTAAAACTGAAAGATAACGCACACATTTCCTGTGGTAAACTTAAGGGTAGCAAACTTGTGGACATGTTCCCTGTTAAAAAAGGAGGCTTTGGCTTGAAAAGGGAGCACTTTTACCAGGAGCCCTTTGTCGATACTCAGGGAGCTCAACAGATCTCACTGAATACATCTCAAATGAATGATCAACAAGACAGGACATGAAATGAAATTAACATTGTTGACAATTTGACAATACTGATTATGAACTCGCTCTACTCCTGCATGTACTGTATGTACACTGTGTAAACAATATGCAGACAATTCCTGTAAACAGTCTGCCCTTGTCACCATTCCCTCATACTGTGGCAGTTTCCTGCATATTTATTTGATACAAACACAGTCCAGCCACTTAGAAATCAGACTGCTCCCCTGCAGCTTACCAGCATTGCAGGGATTCCATCTGCGACAGAGTGAGGGCGGTTTCACTCAAAGGTGGTGGAAAGTGAAACCAGTAATAAGGAAACAAACCAGAGATTGCACAGCGCTCCGGATGATGTAATGTGTTTGGAGGCGTTGCTCCCTGCTTCTCTGTCTCGGATAAGAACAGATAAGCTCACACTGAACTTTGTATCTCTGACAGGAGGCATTAATGAACTCCTGATTCACAGGAACTTAACCCTTTACCTCCCGGAGAAGGCTGCCGCCCCTTTGAAATCAAGGTTTTAATACGGACTGTCAACATTTGTAGTAGTAATATATTTATTTTCACCTGAATCCAGTTCAGAATCAATGATAGCAGCGTGGCACACACAAACACATCTCAATTCTGGTACACATCTGTGGGGTAAACTTGCATCGAACAAACCATCCTTACAAATTTTGCACTGTTTTGTATTGAGAAGTAGCATTTACATGGTGTTACCTAGAAACTATGAACAGAATATACATTATAAAGCTGGTGCAACTTATTCAAATCTAACCCTTTCTTTTTAGTCGTCGAAGATGACTTTACCCCAGTTTTCTCCTCAATTTGGAATCGGCAATTTATTTTTTTATAAATCCCGGTTCACTGCTGCAACTCCCTGGCATCCTCTGAAACGTGTCGCTGCCTAGACGTCTTTTCTTTGCACTGCAGATCCTCAGCAAAGTCATCAGACCTGTAGTGCCGGAGGACAACCAGCGCTGGAGTCTCAAGGGCTCGGGCTGCAGTAACGCTGAGACCGGCGCTGGAGTCTCAAGGGCTCGGGCTGCAGTAACGCTGAGACCGGCGCTGGAGTCTCAAGGGCTCGGGCTGCAGTAACGCTGAGACCGGCGCTGGAGTCTCAAGGGCTCGGGGCTGCAGTAACGCTGAGACCGGCGCTGGAGCCTCAAGGGCTCGGGGCTGCAGTAACGCTGAGACCGGCGCTGGAGTCTCAAGGGCTCGGGGCTGCAGTAACGCTGAGACCGGCGCTGGAGTCTCAAGGGCTCGGGCTGCAGTAACGCTGAGACCGGCGCTGGAGTCTCAAGGGCTCGGGCTGCAGTAACGCTGAGACCGGCGCTGGAGTCTCAAGGGCTCGGGCTGCAGTAAAGCTGAGACCGGCGCTGGAGTCTCAAGGGCTCGGGGCTGCAGTAACGCTGAGACCGGCGCTGGAGCCTCAAGGGCTCGGGCTGCAGTAACGCTGAGACCGGCGCTGGAGTCTCAAGGGCTCGGGGCTGCAGTAACGCTGAGACCGGCGCTGGAGCCTCAAGGGCTCGGGCTGCAGTAACGCTGAGACCGGCGCTGGAGCCTCAAGGGCTCGGGCTGCAGTAACGCTGAGACCGGCGCTGGAGTCTCAAGGGCTCGGGGTGCAGTAACGCTGAGACCGGCGCTGGAGTCTCAAGGGCTCGGGCTGCAGTAACGCTGAGACCGGCGCTGGAGTCTCAAGGGCTCGGGCTGCAGTAACGCTGAGACCGGCGCTGGAGTCTCAAGGGCTCGGGGTGCAGTAACGCTGAGACCGGCGCTGGGGTCTCAAGGGCTCGGGGCTGCAGTAACGCTGAGACCGGCGCTGGAGCCTCAAGGGCTCGGGCTGCAGTAACGCTGAGACCGGCGCTGGAGTCTCAAGGGCTCGGGGCTGCAGTAACGCTGAGACCGGCGCTGGAGTCTCAAGGGCTCGGGGCTGCAGTAACGCTGAGACCGGCGCTGGAGTCTCAAGGGCTCGGGCTGCAGTAACGCTGAGACCGGCGCTGGAGTCTCAAGGGCTCGGGCTGCAGTAACGCTGAGACCGGCGCTGGAGTCTCAAGGGCTCGGGCTGCAGTAACGCTGAGACCGGCGCTGGAGTCTCAAGGGCTCGGGCTGCAGTAACGCTGAGACCGGCGCTGGAGTCTCAAGGGCTCGGGCTGCAGTAACGCTGAGACCGGCGCTGGAGTCTCAAGGGCTCGGGCTGCAGTAACGCTGAGACCGGCGCTGGAGTCTCAAGGGCTCGGGCTGCAGTAACGCTGAGACCGGCGCTGGAGTCTCAAGGGCTCGGGCTGCAGTAACGCTGAGACCGGCGCTGGAGTCTCAAGGGCTCGGGCTGCAGTAACGCTGAGACCGGCGCTGGAGTCTCAAGGGCTCGGGCTGCAGTAACGCTGAGACCGGCGCTGGAGTCTCAAGGGCTCGGGCTGCAGTAACGCTGAGACCGGCGCTGGAGTCTCAAGGGCTCGGGGCTGCAGTAACGCTGAGACCGGCGCTGGAGTCTCAAGGGCTCGGGGCTGCAGTAACGCTGAGACCGGCGCTGGAGTCTCAAGGGCTCGGGCTGCAGTAACGCTGAGACCGGCGCTGGAGTCTCAAGGGCTCGGGCTGCAGTAACGCTGAGACCGGCGCTGGAGTCTCAAGGGCTCGGGCTGCAGTAACGCTGAGACCGGCGCTGGAGTCTCAAGGGCTCGGGGCTGCAGTAACGCTGAGACCGGCGCTGGAGTCTCAAGGGCTCGGGGCTGCAGTAACGCTGAGACCGGCGCTGGAGTCTCAAGGGCTCGGGCTGCAGTAACGCTGAGACCGGCGCTGGAGTCTCAAGGGCTCGGGCTGCAGTAACGCTGAGACCGGCGCTGGAGTCTCAAGGGCTCGGGCTGCAGCAACGCTGAGACCGGCGCTGGAGTCTCAAGGGCTCGGGGCTGCAGTAACGCTGAGACCGGCGCTGGAGTCTCAAGGGCTCGGGGCTGCAGTAACGCTGAGACCGGCGCTGGAGTCTCAAGGGCTCGGGCTGCAGTAACGCTGAGACCGGCGCTGGAGTCTCAAGGGCTCGGGCTGCAGTAACGCTGAGACCGGCGCTGGAGTCTCAAGGGCTCGGGGCTGCAGTAACGCTGAGACCATATATATAAAGAAAAAAACTTTGTTTTTTTTAATGAAAAAACACTCTACTGAAAGCATTACATTTAAAATGATTTCCATTATTGTAATTTTTACAGGTAAAAAAAAAAAAAGTAATTCAAAACATAACTATTACAAAATAATACAAAAGGTGAATCATTCTTTTTATACCTTTATAAAAACTATTACTATTATCAAAAAGGGTCAACTCCTCTGTAAATTATATTTACAGGTAAGTACAGTGGCTCATTCATGACATGTAATATAACTGTTAAGTCTCGATCCTGAGAAAACATTCCTTTTTTTCCCCACTGCCCTTCTACACGTAGATGAGTGCAATCAGCTCTTAGCATTAGTTTACGGTGAGGAATGCGAAAACAATGCTGAGAATGTTCCTTTAATATAAATACTGGTACTGCAGAAAGCATGTGTGAGACACTGAATTTAAAGTGTTGTTTAAACTATACTCAAGTACAAGTTATACTGAAATATGTTTATTATTATGAAAGACAAATGCAGCTGTTAATGTTACAGGACTAGGAAGAAACACCTCTGAAGTAAGCTTTCGAGTTGCTTGTAACGTGTTGTGTGAATGCACCGTATAAACAGCCCAGTTGTGCCGTTCAGTGTGTCCCTTCAGGGGTGTGCGCTGCTGCTCCACTCACATGGGAATTTCCTGCCTAAATTATCAGAAAGGTGAAACAACTAAAAAACGCGTGCATGAATTTCAATTTTTACACTGAGTTCTAAGGTCGTTCTAGATGCACCTTTAGAAACAATTGGTGATTTAAGAAGTGTGTGGGTGAAAACGTTGCTAGCTTTGTGGTTTTTCATGTCTGCTTACCGTAACAGAACACTGAAACAGTGAAAAAAGCAATTTATACAAAAGGATCCGTGACAAAACAAGAACACGTTGAGGTGTGCCTGTACTGTGAACACTGCACTGGACATACAGACAGACCAGGTGGAGCGCAGGTGATCAAGGCAGGCCAGGTCATTGTCACAGCGCGGTTAAAACAATGCAATAAAACAAATACAGAAAGCCTCCTGCCATAACCGCGTGGTATAAAACACAACCAGAGCGCTTCATAACCCCTTCATACAGATTCCGATCCTCTGACACTGGAATTGAAATAAGAATAGTAATAACATTTTAAATAAATAAATACATACAGAAATAAACTTTCCCTCAAGCACAAATTGATTGCTTTAAATAATGATCTGCTCTGCAACAGCTGTTTTCATTTCTGTCTGACAAACATATCTGCCACATTTCAGGATTTTTCTTTTTTTTTAATGGATTTATGTTATTTATGAGATATATATATATATATATATATATATATATATATATATATATATATATATATATATATATATATATATATATATATATATATCTTGAGGAGTTTACTTCCACATCGGAATAAAATGTTTGGGGTACAATGTTACGATTATTTCGTCCCTATTTGGTTCCAGGAGGAGGTTTATTTTTTGCAAAAATAGAACATCAATAGATCACATAATTATAAGTTTACTCTGACCTCCGTCTCACACCGCGTATTGTTTTTTTTTGCATGTGAGACCTTAGTGGAGAGGCAGGGGTGGAACAATACAACAAGTCTCACGATATGCAGGGCGCTACACCATACGCATCACCATACATGCAATTGGCTGCTTGTGTGATACCAAGATCAAATGATCATTTAACGTTTTTTATTTTGTTAAAAAAAGGTTGATTCAATGAGATAGGTAGAGTGTGTATTCATACAAAATACACGTGTCCTTCATTCAAGAACCGTTTGGTGAAGTACAACAAGCTGCACAGTGCTTTTGTTCTTGTACCACGATACAGACCTCTATTACAACACAACATGTAAAGAAAGTGTCACGATTCATCAGGACACGTGGAATAATTACACCCCTAGACAGAGGAGTAGCTTAACATACAAAGAAAACTAAATGATCTGTTGAGCATCAGATGGACAAATGTACATAATGAAAAGAGAGAATAACAAAAGTGAAGCTAAGCAAGAGAGTGTGAATAAAGAAGCAGCAGTTGTGCCGATCTTTGTTGCTGGACGGGAAGCGAGCTGCAGAGTCAGTGACTGCCAGGCAGTTAGGTAGAGAGATGACCAGGTTGATAACGGCTGGCTTTCCCCTCTGGAGAACATCCCCTGTAACACCAACACTGCCCTGCGATGCAGCTGGGGACAGGCTAGGCTATGGGTGGAATGGGCTGTGTTTAACCTGCTGCTCACGAGTGCAGCTCTCTGCGCCTCCTGTTTTTTATACACAGGCTGCAACCTGCAACACAGCAGCAGCAGACTCACACTGCTTGAAATCAAGAATTGTTGTACACGTAGCGGATGTTGTGTGATGCACCGTCGTTACAAAAGCTAAAAGCTCTAAAACCATAAATGCAGATGAGCCAGCTCTTTTTGCACAGTGGTTAAGGCGTTTGCTTGACATGTGGGGGGCCGTGGTTTATGCCCAGCCTCCAGCCTGTTACATACAGTGCAGGCTCTTATATCATTTCTGAATGGTTTGCATGTGAACACATACTAAGGCAGCCATCAGTGCAAAAACAGTTTCTGTTATTACATGAGCACATGAGAAAAGTTACCAGCGACAGGGACCTGCTTGGCCCCTCAGTGCTCATTCGTTTTCTAGTAGCTGATTGATCCCAGCACTTCGCCTGGTCAGCTACTGAAGAATCACAAAAATCCAGCAGCCCCAGCGTGGCTTGGTAACCCATTCCGTGCACTCCCATGCCCTCCTGCGTCTGTCTCCAGTGCTCTCTAGTCCTGCTCTCTGTGCTGCACTTGAAAAAGTGGCTAGGGTTCTCTTTTGGGGATTTTTAAAAACATCAATAGATTTCCCTTACCCTTCTGTGTTCTAAGCTAATACTACAGAATCAGTTCCCTCAACCTGGCTTCATAACTCAATGTTTTAGCCCTGGGATTTCCTGAAGCAAGCTTGTTGTAGTTCGGTGCCCCAGTATTTGAAACCAACACTTTTGTGATCCGAGTGCAGCACTTCACATTTGTTAAGACTACATTGTATTTGCCATGTTTTTGTTAGTTTTCTGATTATTGTAATTGGAGTGAACAAATTCTCTTTCACCAACAAGGAGCACATAAATACTGCCTAGATGGATTCAATTATTTGATATTTTAAGCAAACACACACACGCATATATAATAAGTGCTGGGGAGCAATGCATTACTTAATCCGATTACCGTATTCCTTTGAATGTAAGACTGCCCGAGTACACAAACAGCTGCGTGACTGACTGGCAGTTGAAGGGTTCTTTTAGCAGTTATCCTGCAGAGCGGATGCTCTCCTTCTCGATGTAAACAAAGCAAGCTTTCGTTATTCGGCTCAGTTCTAATCAGCCCCCTGTATTTTTCCACTTGCCAAGTTCACAAAAAGAGAGAAAAGCATGTGCGAGTAATCACAACTGGAAAAGAGAAGCAGCACATCACTGTAATGCTCTGTGTGATAGCAGACTAGAAATGAGAATCAGCACATCACTGTACTGCTCTGTGTGATAGCAGACTGGAAATGAGAAGCAGCACATCGCTGTACTGCTCTGTGTGATAGCAGACTGGAAATGAGAAGCAGCACATCGCTGTACTGCTCTGTGTGATAGCAGACTGGAAATGAGAAGCAGCACATCACTGTAATGCTCTGTGTGATAGCAGACTGGAAATGAGAAGCAGCACATCGCTGTACTGCTCTGTGTGATAGCAGACTGGAAATGAGAAGCAGCACATCGCTGTACTGCTCTGTGTGATAGCAGACTGGAAATGAGAAGCAGCACATCGCTGTACTGCTCTGTGTGATAGCAGACTGGAAATGAGAAGCAGCACATCGCTGTACTGCTCTGTGTGATAGCAGACTGGAAATAGAAGCAGCACATGCTGTAATGCTCTGTGTGATAGCAGACTGGAAATGAGAAGCAGCACATCACATAGCAGACTGTAGAAGCAGCACATGCTCTGTGTGATAGCAGACTGGAAATGAGAAGCAGCACATCGCTGTACTGCTCTGTGTGATAGCAGACTGGAAATGAGAAGCAGCACATCGCTGTACTGCTCTGTGTGATAGCAGACTGGAAATGAGAAGCAGCACATCGCTGTACTGCTCTGTGTGATAGCAGACTGGAAATGAGAAGCAGCACATCGCTGTACTGCTCTGTGTGATAGCAGACTGGAAATGAGAAGCAGCACATCGCTGTACTGCTCTGTGTGATAGCAGACTGGAAATGAGAAGCAGCACATCGCTGTACTGCTCTGTGTGATAGCAGACTGGAAATGAGAAGCAGCTCATGATGCTCTGTGTGAGCAGACTGGAAATGAGAAGCAGCTCATAACTGTAATGCTGTGTGTGATAGCAGACTGGAAATGAGAAGCAGCTCATCGCTGTACTGCTCTGTGTGATAGCAGACTGGAAATGAGAAGCAGTACATCGCTGTAATGCTCTGTGTGTCACAGGCAGAGCAAACTGCTTCCATACATTGTTTTCTTATGAGTCAATGCATCTTTGTCAATGCATCTTTGTTAATGCATCCTTGTCAATGCGTCTTTGTCAATGCATCTTTGTTTGATTTTTATTTTTTCCTCAAGTTGACGGTGGAAAATTTGGGTTGTGTCTTAAATTCGAGGGCTCCTTAAATTCGAAGGAATACGGTACATTTTTTAGTAACTGTAATGGTTCCACAGATGTAGTAACACATCACATTTTATGTGAAAACATAAGTTACTTTTAGTTGACAGAGTGGTGTCCAACCTACACATAAAACCATGCCCTTTTACATATTGCTGCCTGCACTCTCCTGGGCACACGACCATCACAACTACCAGTTCCTTTACAAGTGCAGTATCTTCTCAGTAGCTCTGCATGTTTGTATCTTGTGTTTAGATTAGGAGACACTATACCAATAAGATCACTTAGCAAGATGTATAGCACTATTTGCAAAGCTTTGGTCTATTTCCACCTTGAAACATGAAGCAGACAAAGGCTTATTCTGAGTAGCTTTTTATTAGTTTTATACCATTAAAATGATTATATTCTAATTTGAAGATGTGCAGTTCCAAGTTACATAGTTGCATACATTGCAGAGTAAAACTATATTTTTGTTCAAAACTACAGGACTTCACTGTGTTTATTAAACCCAGCCTCACACTTTACTGATAGCGTTTCAAATGCATACACAAGCAAGACAGATTCTGTAGTTATTAACTGGTACTTCACACCATATAAAGAGTGTCATCTTACACTTTCCATTGAACTAAAGAGCTTGTCCCACCCCAGTGCTTTGTACGTTCTTCATTCCTGTACATTTTCTTTTACAGACCGGCATTCTGATAAAATCGATACAACTAAGGAATTGTGCACATGCAACAATCCAAGTTCCAGCTGGCCAGCATGGAATTCAATATTTTGTTTAAATTCTACAAGTATTCCTTTCACCTCACTATCAGCAACCACAACTCTCAAGCTTGTTCTGTTTTTAGAAGTTTAAAAGTCTAAACTTGCTAGGAGTGTGTTTTAAATAGTTTGTTGTTTTTTTGTATCTCCCATTCCGGTAACCATGATGTGTGCTGTGCGTCAGGAGGTTACTATCAGAGTTTCCACTTAACCTGCAATACACCCATCTGCTGAAGGCACGCAATGTTTAAAAAACCAAGAACGAATGTGCATCTCTTACCGTGAATGCAGACCAGTCTCCCAGGAGATCAGTGTCGGGGGAAGAGAGTCTGAATGCATTTATCATCAAAACCTTATAGGGATTTGACAGTAGCTTGGTATTTTATTGAGAAGGACAGGATGTCACTGTACATACATAAAGGAAATACTGGTTAAGGTGGTGAAATGCAAGTGCAATAAAGAATAAGGTGCTGATTTTTTATACTGAACAAATAAAAGATGATTGAGACTCATGTTGTCTGTTATTAGGATAAGTGGGGAATGACAGCCCATGTTAGTCATTATGAGGGCATTAAGATATTGGCACAAGTCTATTTTCTAATGCTGCCTCCTTGTGTGGTGAGAGAGAGCCCTGACAGCTGCTGTATACAGCAGATATAAACTCCTACCAATATCCCTGCCTGTCTGCCTGAATGTTTAATAGTAAATAAGTCAACCAGCCAAAATGACTGTCTTGTAAGTCTTTGTGCAACAGTGGTATGGAGGATGACCCGAGAGAGGCTGGTATCTAGGTCAATTTTATATTCTCTCTGCTATCGTTTACCTGTGTTTTTCAGATGGTGTAGATTACACTGAAAGCATTTCCTGCGCACATTTGGGGCTAATGAAAACCGATGGGTCACATGACTACCAGCTTCTGGTCGCAGTGCTTCCTGTCTGTGCAAAGCAGGCCAGCAGTGGCAGTGCTTTAAAAGACACAGCCGGGTCCCCGAGTGGCTCTCCCAGTTAAAGAGCTGCCGCTGGGAGCGCAGGCTGAGTCACACAGCTTGGACTATTTGAGGGAGACTCGTTTCCCTGCAGTGAACTCAGATGATGTTTCAATACAGACGAGGGGTTGTATTGTTAGACTGGAACTCACCACAACCTTTGCATTACCGTACTATGTGCATGAATTTGGGATTTTGAAAACATATTTTTAGTCTGACCTGTAAGCTCTCTCCATGCAGCAACATTGCCAGGCACTGACTCACAAAAACTGCTGTGTTGAACATTTGGTTTAAGAATCTATGCTACGCACTGCATAGTCTGTTAATGTTTTGAAAATAAGTTTTGAAAGTCAATTGCCAACACAGTATACTTTTATGGTAATAGATACATAGACTAAAATATATATTTCAGTCCTTCATTTCAAAAGAAAGATTAATATTCATTAATTTGGGGGGTTTTCGACAAACATCCTGTGTTTGGTTTAATTTGCTAAGAAGTTCAAGGAATATAGCAGCTTTTTAATAAACAGTACAGGAAGTCTGTCAGATAGTTAAGCACCTATAAACCCAAACTAAACAAGTGCGATTTCAAAGCACAAACTAATAAAAAGAAAGAAAGAACGGTTTTCCTTTGGTCTCCCATAGTGGATGTGGAACCCTGCGTACTCAGTGAATCCAATTTCTTATAAAATACACACTGTTGGAATTGTCATCATACTTAACTAAACAGAACTTCCATAACATAAAAAACAAAAACATCCCATCTCCTTCTTCATGATTCATTTGTTCTTTCAACCCGTGACTGAGGAGATAACTATGACCCCCCTCCCCCCCATTCCTCCGGCTCAAAATGAGCATTTAATATCCCAGAGTGTGAGAAGGTGCTAAAGGGTTCCCCTCAGTGCTGCGTGTGGCCCTGAGGGAACTGCCCTCACAGCACCGCACAGTGGCTGCACGCTTGTTTCTCCATGTGCAGTGGCATTGTAAACAGTACTGTGTATGTGAGTTAAGGCAGGTTATTGTTTTATTTCAATCCCTGTATTGTGTCTTTCTTCCCCTTGGGGAGAGTGGGGCTGGGCTGATTAGTCTCACATGATTGGTAGATGAGCTCTAAAGCATGGGAGAATGTGGTCAGGACAGATTGGTTACAGTAACTGTTGATTTAGCTTGACCACTTAAAGTACATTGGAGCAGGGAATCTGTTGAATAGAAAGGGAACCTGTAAATGAATAACTACTGCAAAGCATCATGGTCTACTGCACGCTCCTCTATAGCCATAGCCTCCTCAGCGTTTTTCAAAATATAACTCGGACGCAATGAGTCTTACAAGCGTTGTGTTATTGAAGTCACAGTGCAGTGAAAACAATTCAAATGATGTGGCATAAGAAACCAAAATAATCAGGATTATAGATTTAAAGATGTGTTTATAAAACTACAGCAGAATTACAAATATAAAAAGATATGGGTCAAAATAGATGTAGATATATATATATTTGGTACAGTGTATTTGTGTTTTTTTTTTAAAGCAGGCTAATATTTTGATATTTGTAAAACATATTTAAACATGTTATTGGTAATATTTTTTATTAACTGTGCTTCTTAGTCAGTATTTTATGACAGCTTGCTGGGAAATCTATTTAGGACATCCACTAGTGTCATGAATTTGACATTTAAGGTGCTGAAAAAGTTACACAAAAGAAAGCTGAAGAAAATTTCCCTTTATCTGTTTTGGTCAAACTCTCCAGTCATAACGACACTGTTTTACCATTTGATTCCAGACAATAAAAAAATATCTTGTTAATTTGAAAAAAAAAAAAAAAACGGAGCACCTCTCTGAATGAGTGGCTGTCTCTGGCTCCCTCTGTTGGCTGCTTGGCAGGTGCGCACAAACCCTGCAACAGTAACACATCGTGTGTATGATCAGCTCTCGAACACGTGGAACTGTTTCCATCACAGTATGAAGATGGAACTGGATAACCTTTCTTTCTCTGCTTTTAAAGATCGCATTTGGAAATTGCTTAGACCCCCCTCTGCCAATGCTTCTCCTTCAGTCCACATTAATAAATAATATGGGTCTTAGTTATACTGGTCTTAGATCTCTGTATGCTGCGGATCCAGTTTGAACCATGCGTTCTTTCTGTGGTGTTCATACATTGCTATTGTCTTTTTTTTATTGTTTTCCAGGACCCCCTTGTAAATGTGACCTCGGTCTTAATGGGTAAATCTCCTAGTTAAATAAACAGATTCATATGTATGTACACCTGGTTATTAAGAACTCAGTACTTGATAAGTGTCACTTTTTTAATACCAAGAGAAACGCATCTGCAGGTAAAATAAGACTAAAATAAGACTAAAATAAGACTCCCTTCTTAATATTTATAGGCGACACTTTGTGATTAAATCACAAGCCTCCCTTCCTCACAGCACTCCACCAACGATCGCGGGGTATGTACCCTGTTTAAACGACAAGTACAATGGATCTGAATTGAATCAGTGGAACCTGGAGAAGTACTTTTCTTAGATCAAGCTCCTGCTCAGCACCTTCTTAAGCCCCTTTCATCCTGGCACTCCTACCTGTGTCCGGACCCAAGTCCTGGCTACCTTGTCACAATCCCGTCTAGTGTGAAACGACGTACCTGGGTTAACCCGGGTCCCAGAGACCCACCTCAGGGTGTGGGGTGACATGCTTTGACCCGGGTTGAGCGAGACAAAATGCATGACGGCCGTTCATGAGCCAACGCAATAACACACAGCCACGCCAGCGTGGAGGCTTCATTTCTGCAAGGAACGTTTCTGTTTATTCTGTTTAGCCAGATTTGTGTTGATTGAGACACAGCATGAGCCAGATTGCAGCAGGGATGAAGAAACATTTGCTCTAATCAACACTTGGGCCGACTATTCAATCCGGAGAAGTTTGGATGGAAGTGTCAGTAACAAGCTGCTTCCTGGGCATTGATACACACATTGTGTATTTGAGTCTGTCACCCAGGTCAACCCTGCTTTATCAAAAGCGTGTGAAATCGCGTACCCGACCTGCATGACACCAGGTCCTGACCCAGGTAGGTTCTGACCTGGGTACAGCATGCCAGTGTGAAAGGGGCTTTAGCCACAGTGTGACTTGCCTGGTCATACCACCATATTGGATTTGGAAGAAAGCAAGATGCACTCCAAAATGAGATCTCTGTAGCGTGAAAGAGTGTGAAAGCATTACAACTCTCAACACTTGCTGTATAAACAAGACAAAAGAACGTATACAAACGAGAGAAGGCCATTCGGCCCATCTTGCTTGTTTGATTGTTAGTATCTTATTAATCCCAGAATCTCTTCAAGCAGCTTCTTGAAGGATCCCAGTGTGTCAGCTTCAATAACACTACTGGGGAGTTGGTTCCAGATTGTGTGAAAAAGGGTCCCCTATTTTCTGTTCTGAATGCCCCTTTGTCTAAACTCCATTTGTGACCTCTGGTCCTTGTTTCTTTTTTCAGGTTGAAAAAGTCCCTTGTGTCGATATTGTCAATACCTTTTAGAATTCTGAATCAGATCGCCGTGCAGTCTTCTTTGTTCAAGACTGTAAAGATTCAGTTCTTTTAGCCTGTCTGCATGTGACATGTCTTTTAAACCCGGAATAATTCTGGTCGCTCTTCTTTGCACTCTTTCTAGAGCAGCAATATCCTTTTTGTAGCAAGCTGACCAGAACTGAACACAATATTCTAGATGAGGCCTTACTAATGCATTGTACAGTTTTAACATTACTTCCCTTGATTTAAATTCAACACTTTTCACAATGTATCCAAGCATCTTGTTGGCCTTTTTTTTATAGCTTCCCTACATTGCCTAGATGAAGACATTTTCCTTCTTCAATTTCAGTATATCTCACATACGGTATTTCTAAATGGACATTTATATTGATGCATACAGTGCCTTGCACTTTTCTCTATTAAATATCACTTGCCATGTTGTCCCCCCCCCTTTAAAAAAAAAAAACACCCAAGCAGTGAAACTAATAAGCAAGTCACTGTATAACCCTCAATTGCAACTGGAAGTCTGAAAATAGCAAGCATGGGGAACAGAGAGGAGGACTAGGAGCCCAGAGACAGGACTGTAGTGAAAAAGTGAAGCTGACAAATGGTTTGATTAAAAAACACTTCATATACAAGAAAGGTATACCCCAGTACAGTCATATGAGCACGCATTCCAAACTCACTTTGGACAAGACCTCAGTACAGCTCCATGCGTATGTTTGTATCAGAAAACACGGATATTCATGGAGTCAATTCAAAAGAGATGAAAAAACTTTTACAAGACTTGATATTTATACCTTTTTAAGCAACTGGTGACTCCACTCCCATTTCTCTTCCTTCTATCCAATTATAGGGGTTTCCACTCTATCATTGCACACTCCCTCTGCAGGGGAAAGAGGGGCGCACTCTGTCCAGGACGTATTGCATACCACGTTGAACCTAGCAGGGCTCATCCATCTTGTCTCACACTATCTCACACTATCTCTGCTAGTCTCTTCCCTTTTGGCGTTTAGCTCAGACACCTATCTGTGACAGAGTCGTGTTAGGCGATGCAAAACTGCACGTATCTGATTTTGCCGATGGGAAATGAAAGAACTCGAAACTTACACAATATTGTATAGAAACTTAATATAAAAGCATATTAAAGCAACTGAATTAGTAAACACATTAAAACGACTATAAAAACACACACATATACACATAATGTAAAACTTATAATTAATAACATAATTAACACCTCATGCAGAAAGCCATCACTACAGACCCTGGAAGATCAATGCGAGACACAAACATGCTTTCATAGTGGAGCAAACAAAGGCCTCCAAGCGGTGGACTCTGATCCTCCGTTTAAGAAACTCTTTGCGTTGTGTGTTTGGAAATGCTGCAAACCAAGTCATTTACAAGAACCACGTCTCCAAAACAAGGTCTAAATTAAAAACGCAATGAATACATTGAAAAGTGTTGATGCATTATTTTTATTTTTTTTAAAGAGCTCTCGTTTGTCAAGTTGTAATGATAAGGCTGCAGTCGTCGCTTCTTCACTTCAAAAGGCACCGGTATGCAAATTAACCCAGACAGGATTTTTGCTGTTTGCTGTGGTGAAGTACAACTGACAACCTTCAAAGAAGCAGAGTAACATTTCACAGCTTCCAATCTGACACCATCTAAATGACTAGCATTTGAACAAAAAGTCATTTTTGCTGTCCTTATTTGTTTTTAACTCTGGCTTGATCAAGCATTAAAAGATCAGAAGACTTGAGAAATAAAATGAAAGCTGCAGGTGGCCCTACCATAAAAATCTAATAACACACATCCCAGCAATAGCTACAAATCCAGAATGATATAGACAGAGCCATGAGTAACATGAAAACATAGATTGCCATGACCTGCACAACACTGTACAAAGACAACACACACCCCTCCGTACACACCCACATTCCGATACTCCAAATGCTAAAGGATGTCAAAGTTTCACCTCAAGAAAATAAGCATGAATAATGAAAACATGAATAATAATAATAATACAGTCAGTCATACAGGGCAATATATATACACACACACACAGGTAGTGGACAAAAAACGGAAACACCAATGTAAAGTCACTTAATAGGGTGTTGGGCCACCAGGTGTGGCCAGTACGGTCTGTATGCGCCGTGGCATAGATGATCACTCTGTACCATTAAGCAGTGATTAGCATTGACCGTGCCTTCTAAGGGAATGAGTGCACCCAAACCATGCCAGGAAAATGCGTCCCACAACATTACGGAACCACCAGAACCCTTCACTGTTGGAACCAAGCACTCAGGGCGGTGGGGTTCTTTAGGCTGACGTTACATGTGCACTTGTCTATTTGTCGAGATCATGGTGAAGGGTGATTCATCTGACCATATCACATTTTTTCACTGCTCGGTAGTCCACTGCCTGTGTTTTTTGCATCACTGGACTCACAAACGTGCATTGCCAGGTGTGATGAGTGGTTTGTGCACTGCAACCCAACTATGGCATCCCGCTCTGTGGAGTTCTTGGCAGACCATTTTTGATGATACTGGCTTCTCGTGCCCCATGTTGAAATTTGCAGTCAATTGATCTGCAGTTGCTCTCCTGTTGTGCCTTGCACTTTGAATTAATGTACGGATATCACGATCCTGGAGTACGCGCTTCCGCCCACTGTTGCCCTTTCCTGATGATGTCTTTCCCTCAGAGTTCCATGCCCACATCACCTTAGACACCGTTGCTCGTGAAACATCAGCAAGTTGAGCTGTCTTGGTCACTGAAGCTCCTGCCAAACGCACCTCACCAATCACCCCTCTTTCAAAGTCACTGAGGTCTCCTCTTGCAGCCATGCTAGCCATAATTATGGGCAACCGGGCCTGTCCAGCATTTTTATACATGACCCTAAGCATACTGGGATGTTATTTGCTTAATTAACGCATGAGCCACACCTGTGTGGAAGCCCTTGCTTTCAATACACTTGGTGTCCCTCATTTACACAGGGGTTTCCATTTTTTTGTACAGTACTTGTATGTATAGATAGATAGAGAGATATTGTTACTTCTGTTGAAGAATTTCATCATAGCTGGTAAATAAGTTACCCTAATACATGCAAAGCTCATAAATGTGACACACAGCTGAAGCACAGGGAGGGACACATGCTGGCACACCGGCCTCTTATATCCCTGTAGCTGGTGGGTAGTGAGGTATGCACCCTTGCTCAGCAGCAAATAGTACTGAGGAAGATGGCAACAGATTGGACACATCTGTCTCTTGGAAAGCACATGTGAGGAACTACCATATATTGTGTGGTTAGATCCCAATTCAAGAAACTGACTCAAAACTGAATGAACAGAAAATTACTGGGTTGACTTCAATTCGTCTTTATTTGGGTGTCAAACATGTGCTTTATAAAAGTCTGATCTCTAAACGCTTTCAGCGAAGGTCAGAAAATACCCAGCCTCCTACGGCTGAAAGAAATTATTACCATGCAGTTTGAATCTAGTTCAGCTTCAGAGACACGGTCCCTGGAAATGACTCAGTAGGTTTCGCTATCTTTCAATGTTTTTTTAAGTTGTTTTCTCCAAAAAAAAAAGAATTCCCAGATGCAGTTAGAGCTATAACTGCCAGTTCTCTTGTCATTTACATTCTCTGTATGAACTTAGTGCTGGTAATTCCTTAAACAGATTGGGTGCGAGACACTGCCTTGGTAGGTAGGCATGGAAGTAAGACTCCTATTGCTTAGCAACTTCACCCATTCCAGGCTTTACTATGAGCTTGATTAACCACAGTGTACAGGTCACATGATCAGGTTTGTCTTATTAAACTCAAAGTGAAACCAGGAACAGATCAAACTGCTACTCAATGGCAGTCTTATTTCTATCCCTGCTTAGCCACAGTGCAGTCCCTCTGCAGCCTCAACATCTCTCCAGGAGCAGACTCACAGCTCGCCACCCCGCTGGAGTTGTCAGGACCCCAGACCGCTTCCCACCCAGCGCTTCCCCCTTTCACTTCCCCTCCCTCTGACCACAGGGCCTGCTCTGTCTGTGTCCTTAAACAGACTCCTCTTACTGCAGCTAGCAGCAGAATATTGAAATCCGGGATCTGCTCCAGCAGAAGAAGACCCAATTGCATGTATTGCTGGTGGAAAGCACAAGGGAGAATATAATCCCTCCTCCCTGCCGTGTTTACTGCACCCAGATACCCAGTGAGAAATATAATCCCTCCTCCCTGCCGTATTTACTGCACCCAGATACCCAGTGAGAAATATAATCCCTCCTCCCTGCCGTATTTACTGCACCCAGATACCCAGTGAGAAATATAATCCCTCCTCCCTGCCGTGTTTACTGCACCCAGATACCCAGTGAGAAATATAATCCCTCCTCCCTGCCGTATTTACTGCACCCAGATACCCAGTGAGAAATATAATCCCTCCTCCCTGCCGTATTTACTGCACCCAGATACCCAGTGAGAAATATAATCCCTCCTCCCTGCCGTATTTACTGCACCCAGATACCCAGTGAGAAATATAATCCCTCCTCCCTGCCGTATTTACTGCACACAGATACCCAGTGAGAAATATAATCCCTCCTCCCTGCCGTATTTACTGCACACAGATACCCAGTGAGAAATATAATCCCTCCTCCCTGCCGTGTTTACTGCACACAGATACCCAGTGGGCCTTGATGAGGATCCCCTCACGACTGTGGAGAACAGCTATGTTTCTCGTTCGTTGCTGCAATGCCAGTCAGTGCTGCCTGTCCGGCCCCAGGGTATGTGTTGGGAAAGGGCGTGGAGGGTTGCTAGTCACTTCTCAGCTCTCTTGATGCACTCCTACAGCCTGCCTGCGTTTCTGGCTCAGCGTGCTGCTGAGGGTTTCATGTGATGCAGAGCACGGAGCTCATTTATGCTTCCAGTGAAAGTGACAGAAAGTGAAAAGCACTTGAGGGTGAAGATGTGGCCGCACAGACAGAGCGCAGTGACTGAAAACAACTAGAGGATGTTTCATCTCTGGAGTTGACTCCTGCAGCCTGTAGGTGCAAATCTTTAAAATAAATACTACTAACTAAAACAAGAAAAGCCTATTCTCTTACATAGAACTGATTCTTATCAGCAGTTCCCCTCTAACACTAACCCTGCTGTCGGGATGAGAAAAACAAGCTGCTGCTGCTGCAGCCTGGTGGTGCTGAAGGAAACACAGGGGCAGGTATTGCTCTACCACACAGGTTTTAGACACATGACATGACTAAGGGAATCCTGCAACAGCATACCGATGTTAAAATCAGACCGCTCTCGGGGCGGTGAGACTAGCACAGCCCTTAGAAAGTTTACCCTGGTAGATCTCCACGGGAATCTTCCCCCATTCATAACCCTGGTTTGCCATGTCTCTGCTTTACTATACCTCACAAGTCTTTACAATGCTCAGCTAGTATGAGCTCTGCCAATGCTTTTACTGTGCTTTACTACACTAGGCTCTGCTTTTACTGTGGGACAATTAAGAGAGGCTTTGCAAACAACACTTAAACAAATCTCTCTTAATATGAAATATTAATAGATAGTCAGCGCTCTTCTCCCGCAGCTATTGGTTTCACTCTGCTACTTTGCTACATTATGATCAGAGTACAAGTGCAATAAACAGGGTAAATGCAGATAAACTACAGAGCAGTTCAGAACGGTATTCAAGTTAATATTGAGAATGAACAGGTTAAAAACGAAACATGTAAATAATAATAATAATAATAATAATAATAATAATAATAATAATAATATAATAGTAATAAAGCATACAGGATTATACCCAACTATGCTACAATGCTAACCTATGCTTTACCATTACTCTCTGTGCTTTACAATCCTTGCCTATGCTTTATCATACCCCTCTGTGCTTCACAATGCTTCCCTATGCTTTACCATACCTCTCTGTGCTTTACAATGCTTCCCTGTGCTTTACCAGACCTCTCTGTGCTTTACAATGCTTCCCTGTGCTTTACCAGACCTCTCTGTGCTTTACAATGCTTCCCCATGCTTTACCATACCTCTCTGTGCTTTACAATGCTTCCCTGTGCTTTACCATACCTCTCTGTGCTTTACAATGCTTCCCTATGCTTTACCATACCTCTCTGTGCTTTACAATGCTTCCCTGTGCTTTACCAGACCTCTCTGTGCTTTACAATGCTTCCCTATGCTTTACCAGACCTCTCTGTGCTTTACAATGCTTCCCTATGCTTTACCATACCTCTCTGTGCTTTACAATGCTTCCCTGTGCTTTACCAGACCTCTCTGTGCTTTACAATGCTTCCCTATGCTTTACCAGACCTCTCTGTGCTTTACAATGCTTCCCTGTGCTTTACCATACCTCTCTGTGCTTTACAATGCTTCCCTGTGCTTTACCAGACCTCTCTGTGCTTTACAATGCTTCCCTATGCTTTACCAGACCTCTCTGTGCTTTACAATGCTTCCCTGTGCTTTACCAGACCTCTCTGTGCTTTACAATGCTTCCCTGTGCTTTACCAGACCTCTCTGTGCTTTACAATGCTTCCCTATGCTTTACCAGACCTCTCTGTGCTTTACAATGCTTCCCTATGCTTTACCAGACCTCTCTGTGCTTTACAATGCTTCCCTATGCTTTACCAGACCTCTCTGTGCTTTACAATGCTTCCCTATGCTTTACCAGACCTCTCTGTGCTTTACAATGCTTCCCTATGCTTTACCAGACCTCTCTGTGCTTTACAATGCTTCCCTATGCTTTACCAGACCTCTCTGTGCTTTACAATGCTTCCCTGTGCTTTACCAGACCTCTCTGTGCTTTACAATGCTTCCCTGTGCTTTACCAGACCTCTCTGTGCTTTACAATGCTTCCCTGTGCTTTACCAGACCTCTCTGTGCTTTACAATGCTTCCCTATGCTTTACCAGACCTCTCTGTGCTTTACAATGCTTCCCTATGCTTTACCATACCTCTCTGTGCTTTACAATGCTTCCCTATGCTTTACCAGACCTCTCTGTGCTTTACAATGCTTCCCTCTTTACCAGACCTCTCTGTGTTTTACAATGCTTCCCTATGCTTTACCAGACCTCTCTGTGCTTTACAATGCTTCCCTATGCTTTACCAGACCTCTCTGTGCTTTACAATGCTTCCCTGTGCTTTACCAGACCTCTCTGTGCTTTACAATGCTTCCCTATGCTTTACCAGACCTCTCTGTGCTTTACAATGCTTCCCTATGCTTTACCAGACCTCTCTGTGCTTTACAATGCTTCCCTATGCTTTACCAGACCTCTCTGTGCTTTACAATGCTTCCCTATGCTTTACCATTACCTCTCTGTGCTTTACAATGCTTCCCTGTGCTTTACCAGACCTCTCTGTGCTTTACAATGCTTCCCTATGCTTTACCAGACCTCTCTGTGCTTTACAATGCTTCCCTATGCTTTACCAGACCTCTCTGTGCTTTACAATGCTTCCCTATGCTTTACCAGACCTCTCTGTGCTTTACAATGCTTCCCTATGCTTTACCAGACCTCTCTGTGCTTTACAATGCTTCCCTATGCTTTACCAGACCTCTCTGTGCTTTACAATGCTTCCCTGTGCTTTACCAGACCTCTCTGTGCTTTACAATGCTTCCCTGTGCTTTACCAGACCTCTCTGTGCTTTACAATGCTTCCCTGTGCTTTACCAGACCTCTCTGTGCTTTACAATGCTTCCCTATGCTTTACCAGACCTCTCTGTGCTTTACAATGCTTCCCTGTGCTTTACCAGACCTCTCTGTGCTTTACAATGCTTCCCTATGCTTTACCAGACCTCTCTGTGCTTTACAATGCTTCCCTATGCTTTACCAGACCTCTCTGTGCTTTACAATGCTTCCCTATGCTTTACCAGACCTCTCTGTGCTTTACAATGCTTCCCTATGCTTTACCAGACCTCTCTGTGCTTTACAATGCTTCCCTATGCTTTACCAGACCTCTCTGTGCTTTACAATGCTTCCCTATGCTTTACCAGACCTCTCTGTGCTTTACAATGCTTCCCTATGCTTTACCAGACCTCTCTGTGCTTTACAATGCTTCCCTATGCTTTACCAGACCTCTCTGTGCTTTACAATGCTTCCCTATGCTTTACCAGACCTCTCTGTGCTTTACAATGCTTCCCTATGCTTTACCAGACCTCTCTGTGCTTTACAATGCTTCCCTATGCTTTACCAGACCTCTCTGTGCTTTACAATGCTTCCCTATGCTTTACCAGACCTCTCTGTGCTTTACAATGCTTCCCCATGCTTTACCAGACCTCTCTGTGCTTTACAATGCTTCCCTATGCTTTACCAGACCTCTCTGTGCTTTACAATGCTTCCCTATGCTTTACCAGACCTCTCTGTGCTTTACAATGCTTCCCTATGCTTTACCAGACCTCTCTGTGCTTTACAATGCTTCCCTATGCTTTACCAGACCTCTCTGTGCTTTACAATGCTTCCCTATGCTTTACCAGACCTCTCTGTGCTTTACAATGCTTCCCTATGCTTCACCATACTTCTGTGCTTAATACACTTTGATGAGCTTTTACTATAGGAAACTTATCAGGATCAGTTTATCATGGTTGATTTTTTAATATATGTAGACCTCACACTCAGAATGTCAATGAAAAGCAGCATTCAAAACATTTAACCCAAAACAGGTTCTACAAAAAGAGATTGAGTGCGTCAACGTTAGCTTGTCATCTGTTTATTAAGAACGAACAGCTTATGTTTCTAAGTGTTCGGTCGCTTCCTCTAATGAAATTGAGAGTATACTTTGTGCTCCTCGACGCAGCAAAGGGTGTGCATGCATACACTTTTACTGGATTCAGCCCCCGAACACACAAATTACAAGGTAGGTTTGTTTTGCTTAGTAATTTAACATCCTTGCGTAACTAACAGGATTTCGAGAGCATGTCAGAAACAGCGGCCCCAAGAAGGCTTCTGATTAAAGAGTGGTTTGTGAGTTCTAGGAAACAGTAAGCTATCCTGCTGGTCAGCCTGGCTCTCCCAGTCCCAGCAGGGGGGGGGGGTTTCCCAGAGCTTACAGCAACCCCTCGGCAGGCAGTGCTGAACTCCAGGGCTGAGGCCAGATAACACTCCTAATATTACTCAAGAGGTGTCAGAAACACCACTCTCTGCCCACCTCTCACCACACACAATACAGAGATGAAACAAGCAGGGAATCCCCCCTCCCCTTGTGTGTGCATTGACAACAGTATTTTCAGGATGTACATGATAGTGTGTGTGGGAATAAGGGCTCTGACTGTGCTTACTGTCTACTGTACTCAAGCAGGGCCTGGGCAGGGACAGTAAAGCACGTTTTAAAGCAAGTCTCTGTATTCAGCACCCCACATCGGCACTGCTCCACTCTCAGCCCAGTCTGAGTGCGCACAAGGGAGCAGCACTCTGCAGCTAGGAATACAGACTGATTCTGTATGTTTACATCACAACAGGTTTTGACTGGTTTTCATTTAGATGTAATGATGTATTATAAATAATACGTACATGTGTTTGGTGGCTATGCTAATCAAATTGAGGGCGTACAATTCTTACTTGCTTTGGTAATTAGTATGTGCGTGTTTATAAAGATACTCAAGGTCGTATATAAATACAATAGTAAGTGCGGCTTGTAAACACATTTACAGGGGGAGTCACAGTGGAAAGGAAACGATCTCGTTATACCGGCAGAGTGAGTGGCAGTGCTTGTGGGGCAATATTGCACACTTTGCTTGCAGTTTTAGAGTTGGAAAGCGCTTCTTGAGAATGAAATGATTGCGCACATTTCTGCGGAGGTGTAGGTGAGACTGCAGGGGGGGCACCTCGCTCAAACCCAGCCGCTCCTCCGCCACTCAGCGCTTCCTTCACCGAGTCGACCGCCGGCAGACTGTATTCGTTTACTAATAGCTGCCCTATCAGAGTATTGATCTGAGGATTGGCATTCCAGTGAGTGATCATCCGCGACCGCATCATTGTTTCATTTGACATTTTCATGCTACCCAAATGAATGTCTTTTTTTCTCAGAAACTGGGAAGGTGGAATTTGAAACAGAATGTAACAATTCTCCCTTTTCCACAAGACGAGGTCTTAATTACGAATGAGTTCATTGTACTACGGGTATAACTCTCTCTGGATACTGTGTGCACCACAGCGGCGGTAAATACAAAAATAACACGCACATTGATACAAACAGTGCTATTACACAAAAATAACACGCACATTGACACAAACAGTGCTATTACACAAAAATAACACGCACATTGACACAAACAGTGCTATTACACAAAAATAACACGCACATTGATACAAACAGTGCTATTACACAAAAATAACACGCACATTGACACAAACAGTGCTATTACACAAAAATAACACGCACATTGACACAAACAGTGCTATTACACAAAAATAACACGCACATTGACACAAACAGTGCTATTACACAAAAATAACACGCACATTGACACAAACAGTGCTATTACACAAAAATAACACGCACATTGATACAAACAGTGCTATTACACAAAAATAACACGCACATTGACACAAACAGTGCTATTTAATGTATATTTGTATACTAGCCGCTTTGGGTGCATGAAAAAAATACAAAAAAACGTGATGATTAAATGAAGGGTTTACCCACGCAGCTGTTCTAAACGTTTGCTAAAGTCAAAGATGGTTATTAAAAGAAAAAAAAATAATAATAATAATTTTCCATTGTTTTGTGCTAATGAACGCACGGCCATACAAACAACACTGGCTGGACTCTGGGAATAACTGTTAAGATGTCCACGAGTATCCGGAGTTCAGACTTTGCGAGGCTCTACACTGAGTTTGAAATGAGCTTGTGAGTTAAACAGCACTGCAAACCTTTCTCCTGGCAGACCGTCGTGCCGCTGTAATTCAGCGCCTCTCTCGGGTCTCCTCGCAGACCGTCGTGCCGCTGTAATTCAGCGCCTCTCTCGGGTCTCCTCGCAGACCGTCGTGCCGCTGTAATTCAGCGCCTCTCTCGGGTCTCCTCGCAGACCGTCGTGCCGCTGTAATTCAGCGCCTCTCTCGGGTCTCCTCGCAGACCGTCGTGCCGCTGTAATTCAGCGCCTCTCTCGGGTCTCCTCGCAGACCGTCGTGCCGCTGTAATTCAGCGCCTCTCTCGGGTCTCCTCGCAGACCGTCGTGCCGCTGTAATTCAGCGCCTCTCTCGGGTCTCCTCGCAGACCGTCGTGCCGCTGTAATTCAGCGCCTCTCTCGGGTCTCCTCGCAGACCGTCGTGCCGCTGTAATTCAGCGCCTCTCTCGGGTCTCCTCGCAGACCGTCGTGCCGCTGTAATTCAGCGCCTCTCTCGGGTCTCCTCGCAGACCGTCGTGCCGCTGTAATTCAGCGCCTCTCTCGGGTCTCCTCGCAGACCGTCGTGCCGCTGTAATTCAGCGCCTCTCTCGGGTCTCCTCGCAGACGTCGTGCCGCTGTAATTCAGCGCCTCTCTCGGGTCTCCTCGCAGACCGTCGTGCCGCTGTAATTCAGCGCCTCTCTCGGGTCTCCTCGCAGACCGTCGTGCCGCTATAATTCAGTGCCTCTCCCGTTTGTGCATTTCAAGGAAAGGGGTCCTGCCTTCCACCCTGGTTTCTGAAAGCCGAGAAGCGCTTCGAGTCTCAATATTACCACTCACACAGGCGGGCACCGTCCTGGACTCTGCTATGTCCAGTTTTATCATTAGCACAAGTTAAAAATTACACCATATGTGTTTTCTAACCATCGGAAGAGAAACACCGTTAACTTTCACGTTTGTTTGCTTTTGAAAATACCGTTAAAAATGTGAGGTACACGGCCGTGACGTCAGCGATGTGAACAGCCTTTGCAGGTGCGCGGAATTCGAGAGGTTCCTCGAGTGCGATTTATTTATTTATCTATTTATTTATTTATCACTTTATTTATCTGCACACCAGCAGCAACCCACAGAAATCACTGCAGCCAAAATGAGAGTCAGCACACCAGCAGCGACCCACAGAAATCACTGCAGCCAAAATTCTGCACACCAGCAGCGACCCACAGAAATCACTGCAGCCAAAATGAGAGTCGTCAGCCGTGCCGATACGGAGAATACACCACTGGAGGCGAAATGAAAAATTTAAACAATCACTGCTGCAGCACCAAAATCACTGCAGCCAAAATGAGAGTCTGCACACCAGCAGCGACCCACAGAAATCACTGCAGCCAAAATGAGAGTCTGCACACCAGCAGCGACCCACAGAAATCACTGCAGCCAAAATGAGAGTCTGCACACCAGCAGCGACCCACAGAAATCACTGAGCCAAAATGCCAAAATGAGAGTCTGCACACCAGCAGCGACCCACAGAAATCACCCACAGAAATCACTGCAGCCAAAATGAGAGTCTGCACACCAGCAGCAACCCACAGAAATCACTGAAGCCAAAATGAGAGTCAGCACACCAGCAGCGACCCACAGAAATCACTGCAGCCAAAATGAGAGTCAGCACACCAGCAGCGACCCACAGAAATCACTGCAGCCAAAATGAGAGTCTGCACACCAGCAGCGACCCACAGAAATCACTGAGCCAAAATGAGAGTCCAAAATGAGAGTCTGCACACCAGCAGCGACCCACAGAAATCACTGCAGCCAAAATGAGAGTCTGCACACCAGCAGCGACCCACAGAAATCACTGAGGCCAAAATGAGAGTCTGCACACCAGCAGCGACCCACAGAAATCACTGCAGCCAAAATGAGAGTCTGCACACCAGCAGCGACCCACAGAAATCACTGAGGCCAAAATGAGAGTCACCAGCACACCAGCAGCAACCCACAGAAATCACTGCAGCCAAAATGAGAGTCTGCACACCAGCAGCGACCCACAGAAAACACTGCAGCCAAAATGAGAGTCTGCACACCAGCAGCGACCCACAGAAATCACTGCAGCCAAAATGAGAGTCTGCACACCAGCAGCGACCCACAGAAATCACTGCAGCCAAAATGAGAGTCTGCACACCAGCAGCGACCCACAGAAATCACTGCAGCCAAAATGAGAGTCACTGCACACCAGCAGCGACCCACAGAAATCACTGAGGCCAAAATGAGAGTCTGCACACCAGCAGCGTCCCACAGAAATCACTGCAGCCAAAATGAGAGTCTGCACACCAGCAGCGACCCACAGAAATCACTGCAGCCAAAATGAGAGTCAGCACACCAGCAGCGACCCACAGAAATCACTGAGCCAAAATGAGAGTCTGCACACCAGCAGCGTCCCACAGAAATCACTGCAGCCAAAATGAGAGTCTGCACACCAGCAGCCCCACAGAATCACTGAGCCAAAATGAGAGTCTGCACACCAGCAGCGACCCACAGAAATCACTGCAGCCAAAATGAGAGTCTGCACACCAGCAGCGGTGGGTGTCTAGTGACAGTCCGTGGTGTTTACTCTCAGGACGGGTGGTAGTCGCTTGGGTGGTCTTTAGTGACGTCGTTTTACAGTCCGACGTGTGGTCGTCCTGGGTGTCTTTAAGTGACGTCGGTTACTCTCAGTGTGTGTCGTCGCTGGGTGTCTTTAGTGCGTCGGTTTTACTTCTCAGTCGTGGGTGTCGTTCCCACAGAAATCACTGAAGCCAAAATGAGAGTCAGCACACCAGCACACAGAAATCACTGCCAAAATGAGAGTGCACACCAGCAGCACCCACAGCAGCAGAGAGTCTGCACACCCACAGAAATCACTGCAGCCAAAATGAGAGTCTGCACACCAGCAGCGACCCACAGAAATCACTGCAGCCAAAATGAGAGTCTGCACACCAGCAGCGACCCACAGAAATCACTGAGAGCCAAAATGAGTCTGCACACCAGCAGCGACCCACAGAAATCACTGCAGCCAAAATGAGAGTCTGCACACCAGCAGCGTCCCACAGAAATCACTGCAGCCAAAATGAGAGTCTGCACACCAGCAGCGACCCACAGAAATCACTGCAGCCAAAATGAGAGTCTGCACACCAGCAGCGTCCCACAGAAATCACTGCAGCCAAAATGAGAGTCAGCACACCAGCAGCGACCCACAGAAATCACTGCAGCCAAAATGAGAGTCTGCACACCAGCAGCGTCCCACAGAAATCACTGAAGCCAAAATGAGAGTCTGCACACCAGCAGCGACCCACAGAAATCGAAATGAGAGTCTGCAGCCAAAATGAGAGTCTGCACACCAGCAGCGACCCACAGAAATCACTGCAGCCAAAATGAGAGTCAGCACACCAGCAGCGACCCACAGAAATCACTGCAGCCAAAATGAGAGTCAGCACACCAGCAGCGACCCACAGAAATCACTGCAGCCAAAATGAGAGTCTGCACACCAGCAGCGACCCACAGAAATCACTGCAGCCAAAATGAGAGTCTGCACACCAGCAGCGACCCACAGAAATCACTGCAGCCAAAATGAGAGTCACTGCACACCAGCAGCGTCCCACAGAAATCACTGCAGCCAAAATGAGTCTCAGCACACCAGCAGCGACCCACAGAAATCACTGAGGCCAAAATGAGAGTCTGCACACCAGCAGCGACCCACAGAAATCACTGAAGCCAAAATGAGAGTCTGCACACCAGCAGCGACCCACAGAAATCACTGCAGCCAAAATGAGAGTCTGCACACCAGCAGCGACCCACAGAAATCACTGCAGCCAAAATGAGAGTCTGCACACCAGCAGCGACCCACAGAAATCACTGCAGCCAAAATGAGAGTCTGCACACCAGCAGCGACCCACAGAAATCACTGCAGCCAAAATGAGAGTCTGCACACCAGCAGCGACCCACAGAAATCACTGCAGCCAAAATGAGAGTCTGCACACCAGCAGCGACCCACAGAAATCACTGCAGCCGAAATGAGAGTCTGCACACCAGCAGCGTCCCACAGAAATCACTGCAGCCAAAATGAGTCTGCACACCAGCAGCGACCCACAGAAATCACTGCAGCCAAATGAGAGTCTGCACACCAGCAGCGTCCCACAGAAATCACTGCACAAAATGAGAGTCTGCACACCAGCAGCGACCCACAGAAATCACTGCAGCCAAAATGAGAGTCTGCACACCAGCAGCGACCCACAGAAATCACTGCAGCCAAAATGAGAGTCTGCACACCAGCAGCGACCCACAGAAATCACTGCAGCCGAAATGAGAGTCTGCACACCAGCAGCGACCCACAGCACACCAGCAGCAGCGACCCACAGAAATCACTGCAGCCAAAATGAGAGTCTGCACACCAGCAGCGACCCACAGAAATCACTGCAGCCAAAATGAGAGTCTGCACACCAGCAGCGACCCACAGAAATCACTGCAGCCAAAATGAGAGTCTGCACACCAGCAGCGACCCACAGAAATCACTGCAGCCAAAATGAGAGTCTGCACACCAGCAGCAACCCACAGAAATCACTGAGGCCAAAATGAGAGTCTGCACACCAGCAGCGACCCACAGAAATCACTGCAGCCAAAATGAGAGTCTGCACACCAGCAGCGACCCACAGAAATCACTGCAGCCAAAATGAGAGTCTGCACACCAGCAGCGACCCACAGAAATCACTGCAGCCAAAATGAGAGTCTGCACACCAGCAGCGACCCACAGAAATCACTGCAGCCAAAATGAGAGTCTGCACACCAGCAGCGACCCACAGAAATCACTGCAGCCAAAATGAGAGTCCCACAGAAATCACTGCACACCAGCAGCGACCCACAGAAATCACTGAGGCCAAAATGAGAGTCTGCACACCAGCAGCGACCCACAGAAATCACTGCAGCCAAAATGAGAGTCTGCACACCAGCAGCGACCCACAGAAATCACTGAAGCCAAAATGAGAGTCCCACAGAAACAGAAATCACTGCAGCCAAAATGAGAGTCTGCACACCAGCAGCACTGACCCACAGAAATCACTGCAGCCAAAATGAGAGTCAGCACACCAGCAGCGACCCACAGAAATCACTGCAGCCAAAATGAGAGTCTGCACACCAGCAGCGACCCACAGAAATCACTGCAGCCAAAATGAGAGTCTGCACACCAGCAGCGACCCACAGAAATCACTGCAGCCAAAATGAGAGTCTGCACACCAGCAGCAACCCACAGAAATCACTGAAGCCAAAATGAGAGTCAGCACACCAGCAGCGACCCACAGAAATCACTGCAGCCACCCGGGTCCTCTTGCACAGAAGCATAGAGCCGATACCACTGCACAGAAGAGCCGGCTCCTCTGTACAGCAGGTATCTGCGCTCTGGTTTAGTGCGAGAGGTCCCGGGTTCGTGCCCGACCTCCCCCTGTGTGTGGATTGCCTTGCCCTGTGTAATGCGCCTGCCTGCGTGGAAATGAGGTTCGCACAATACCTTACATTTATGGACATGATGAACCAAAATTAACTCGATTTATACAGAAACACAAGTAAAGATTAGATGGTGAAGTTTTTCGAGATTTAAGATTCATACTGCATATACGTATTAATTGTAAATCTCGGAAAAAAAATCCTCCACTTCTACATTGTTGTAGAGATTTTTGCACATACCACTTACGACCGAGGAAACACCAAGGGTACATAGATGATAAGTGGATGAACACCAAACCCAAGGTTACTCGAACACGGGCCCGAGACGCCCCAACGCCGCAGTTTGCCTTGTGCAGTCCGCCGGCGCGAACTCACCTTGGAACCGGATGCCACCGCGCGGCGGTTCAACGAGAATGATAGGCCACAGGGCCGGGAGACTTGTCAGAGTTACTGTGTTGTTTGGGTGTTCGCAGGCAGAAGTTTTCTTGCTGTGTGTTGTGCGCTTGTGGGGGTGCTCAGAGGCCGCCCCGGGGTGGTAAGGAGCCGTGTTGAAAGGGCGTCAGGCCCTGATCCTGTGAGGAGAACAACTGTCCCGTTTAGGCTATCCCTCGCCGAATCCCACACTGCGAGGTAGCTTTCAAAAGGAAGGAAAAAAGGGAGCTCAGTTAACCTGCCGCAACTGAAACAAAGGCAGGGAGAAAAAACGATGAGGTGCCCGCCCTCTGCCTGTGTGTGGATTGAAACCTGCGTCCTTTTATCTCTAATTTGCTGTAAAATCTCACTGATACAACTCCCAAAAAGACCATAAGACCACCTCTCTTGATCGGAAGGGGCAGAGCGGGTCTTTGTGGGAGGGAATCTCTCCCGCCCGCCCCTGTGCTCAGACAGCGCACAGTCCGCTGGAAACAGGCGGCGCGGCGGGTGATTACAATGACTCTGCTGCTCCCTTCAGGGTGAAGGCAGCAGCAGGTGAAGCGCCACTCCCCCGGACTCTGTGAAGAGCGCGGCTGCAGGCGCCCGCAGTCTGAGAAGGGATGCGCGTTCGTGGCTGAAGCATGGCGTCAGATCACTCTTCTTGAGCAAGAGTATATAAATCCCGTCTTCATCTGAACACATTAGCAGCACCTGCACTTAGAACATCGCCGAGTGCAGCTCTCACCTCACACGCAAATGCAAACCACATCTAATGGAAACACAGCCGGAGAGACGCAACCAGACACACGCAGCAACATTCAATTACTTCGAGAACACGTGGGGTCCGTTTCTAAAATACAGAAACAGATCTCCGATATACAGATACACAGTGTGTGTATGAATTACTGTCGCTTACTGCAGCGACTCCAATGCTGTTGCTTCGTTATCATTCTGTAATACTCATCAGTGAAGGTCTGGGTTTAGCTCTGTACATGTGTGAATGCTAAAGCTATAGATTTGAGAATATGTTTATATTACAAGATTGCAGCATTTATGCTATTTACAAATGCTATTGGTTTAAACCAAAGCTGCTTCTCTAAGAACAGATAATGACTGTTAATAATAATAATAATAATAATAATAATAATAATAACAACAGGATTCAGATTTTAGAGAATGCCCCTGTTGAGTCAGGCGTTTTCTTGGTGGGGAATTCAGTGTCACTGTTGCCCAGGAAACCAGATCACGTGACAAAGCCACAGCCTGCCCGCACGGTGAAGGAAGTCCCGGTAGAACCGGACTGGAGCGCTCGGGATCAGAACCGCTGGGGCAAGCTCTGGCACATGTTCACAAAACGTTAATGAATGTTTACAAACTTAAATTATCGGTCTCCGGTTATACAGATCCTTATTAGCCCTGTGCAATCAGCAGCGGTAGAGGATCGCGCTCCGCTGAACGGCAGTCACAGGGAGTCTACAGTCCCAGATTGAAATCACAGTGTTATTCAAACATGCTGCATGCTGTGAATTCCCGGAGCGGTGCGTTTGCAAGGTGGGAATACTGCACTGACAGCTGATAGGACACATTGGGATTGCGGTGTGGTGTATAGAGAGCTAGGGGCACTGCCCACTGCCCCGGGAAAGGACTGTAGCTGCAGTCAGGCTGATCTTACTGCGCAGGACCTCTGCAGCAAACCTAACCGTTTCTTACCAGCAGATGGCAGCGTCCGGCTAACAAGCATCAAATAAGAGCTGCTTTGTCCCATTTGTCCCGCTGAGTTTTGGTCTCCACATTATGGTTCAGAGAAGAGGGGTGAGACTAATCTGAACCCTGAAGAGCATGAGTAAGGAGACCAGTCTGATTAAACTGGTCCCAGTTAGCCTCGTAACAGGACTGGAATTCAACATTGCTCCGCAGTACATCACACTGTAGATCACACTGGGAACCAGCAGCAGTTTAAGTAGGGTACTTATTTTCCATTTTTGCTGGGCAGAAGGTTTTTTTAGTTTGTTTGTTTTGTTTAAAGAGGAAACAAAACCCCACATTCTGTTGGCAGTTCAGATCAGATCGGTTCATCTGTGCGCAAAAACTGAGCCCTCGAGCTGCTGTGGAAGACAAGATCTGGAGAATGTGAGCTGTCCCAGACCCACTGCCCCTGCCCTCTCCTCTCTTCTCCTCTCACACTGCTGTGGTCCCCTCTCCTTTCTCCTCTCACACTCCCCCCGCCCTCTCCTCCTCTCTCCTCTCTCCTCTCACACTCCCCCCGCCCTCTCCTCTTCTCTCCTCTCTCCTCTCACACTCTCCTCTCTCTCTCCTCTTCTCTCCTCTCTCCTCTCACACTCCCCCCGCCCTCTCCTCTTCTCTCCTCTCTCCTCTCACACTCCCCCCGCCCTCTCCTCTCCTCTCCTCTCTCCTCTCCCCCCTCTCCTCTCCTCTCTCTCTCTCTCTCCCTCTCTCTCACACTCCCCCCTCCCTCTCCTCTCCTCTCCCTCTCCTCTCCTCCCCTCCCAGGCCCCCAGAGGGAGAGAGGAGAACTCGAGGGAGGGAGGGTGAGGGGACTACCCCCAGCCCTCGAGAGAGGGCCGAGCACGGAGCGTGTCCTCGGGAGAGGGAGAGGAGAACCACTCGTAGACCGAGGAGAGTGTGAGGAGGGCCCCGGCAGAAGACTCCTCTCTAAGCCTCTCCTTCCAGAGAATCTCACAGGGCGGGAGGACTCCGCCCGCCCGCTCCTCTCCTCGCGCTCCTCTCACACTCCCCCGAGCCGCCTCGCCTCTCCTCTCTCCTCTCACACTCCCCCCGCCCTCTCCTCCTCTCTCCTCCTCTCCTCCTCTCCTCTCTCCTCTCCTCTCCTCTCTCCCTCTCCTCTCCTCTCTCTCTCCCTCCTCCCGGGGCGGGAGAGTATCCGCTCTCTCTCGGAGAGGAGGAACTCCAGGGGGGCCCCACCTCTCCCGAGAGGAGAGTCTCTACTCTAGCCTCTATCACTCCCCCCGCCCTCGCCTCTCCTCTATCCTCCTCACACTACCCCCGCCTATCTCCTCTCCTCTCTCCTCTCACACTCCCCTGCCCTCTCTTTTCTCCACACTGCCGTGGTCCCCTCCCTCTTTTCTCTCCTCTCTCCTCTCACACTGTCCCAGTCCCTTCTCCTCTCACACTGTCCCAGGGTCAGGGGAAGAGGAGAGTGTGACAGGGTCCCAGTCCTTCTCCTCTCTCCTCAGGGTCTCCTTCATCTCACACTGCCGTGGTCACCCTATCCTCTCATCTACCTCTCACACGTGTGACAGTGCTGTGGTCCCCTCTCCTCTCCTCTCACACTGTCCCAGTCCTCTCTCCTCTCTCCCCTCTCACACTATCCCAGTCCCTTCTCCTCTCTCCTCTCCTCTCCTCTCACACTGCCGTGGTCCCCTCTCCTCTCTCCTCTCTCCCCTCTCACACTATCCCAGTCCCTTCTCCTCTCTCCTCTCATCTCATCTCACACTGCTGGGCAAGCCGGTACATTCTGAGCTCTCCAGCTGTTATTTAGGCAAACGGTTCTTTGGCATAGGGGTATTGTAAACTGTAAGAACCTCTTCTTGCTGGTTTGATATTGTAACTCTTTCTGCCACTGACTTATTGAAAGTGACCCCCTGGTGCTGCACTGCTGGGGGGCTAGTAGTGGCTCTGAAGGTCCCTGATCAGAGGGGTACAATATCATCTGTAGAGTATGATGAATTATGCAAAAGCTGTAGTTTGGAAATCTTGTTTCTCACAATGATTGATCTTGTCAGCCACAGAGCAGATCAGAGTAACTGTGTTGTTTGTAGCTGAGGGCTCCTCTTTCCATCTCTGTGAAGAGCAGAGCAGGCCTGACTTTGGGATCATTACACTGTGAACAGAACCGTGCAAAGCAAAACAACACGAAACCAAGCGAGACAAGGCCAAAGCGTTCTTTCAGACGCACCAGCCAGCATACGATACAGAGCAGAGAGTGGAGCAGCACACTATACACAGAGCAGAGAGTGGAGCAGCACACTATACACAGAGCAGAGAGTGGAGCAGCACACTATACACAGAGCAGAGAGTGGAGCACACTATACACAGAGCAGAGAGTGGAGCACACTATACACAGAGCAGAGAGTGGAGCACACTATACACAGAGCAGAGAGTGGAGCAGCACACTATACACAGAGCAGAGAGTGGAGCAGCACACTATACACAGAGCAGAGAGTGGAGCACACTATACACAGAGCAGAGAGTGGAGCACACTATACACAGAGCAGAGAGTGGAGCAGCACACTATACACAGAGCAGAGAGTGGAGCACACTATACACAGAGCAGAGAGTGGAGCACACTATACACAGAGCAGAGAGTGGAGCACACTATACACAGAGCAGAGAGTGGAGCACACTATACACAGAGCAGAGAGTGGAGCACACTATACACAGAGCAGAGAGTGGAGCAGCACACTATACACAGAGCAGAGAGTGGAGCACACTATACACAGAGCAGAGAGTGGAGCAGCACACTATACACAGAGCAGAGAGTGGAGCACACTATACACAGAGCAGAGAGTGGAGCACACTATACACAGAGCAGAGAGTGGAGCAGCACACTATACACAGAGCAGAGAGTGGAGCAGCACACTATACATAGAGCAGAGATTAGGGAAGCAGAACCATACAGGACCAGTACAAAACAACGAGAGACAGGAGTTCGAGTGCAATTACTGTACACAGAAATCATATTTTCATTTGATTGAAATATAAAATATTCCTCAACTCATGATGGATTCCATATGCTTATTCAGCCCTTGACTCTGAGCCAGAAGTGTTAGGAAAGTCACCCCACTCTCTGCAAACTAGACCTGAGCTCTGCAGCAACACAGACCACCACTGGAGGCACTTTTTAAGAAGTGCAGTAAATAGAAAAGGGTGATAATCCAGTATTCATATGTTAATAGATAGTAAAGTCCAGAACAGAAAGGGTTAATGCTGTGTGGGCAAGCTGTGGGTCACAAGGCTGATTCCTCACCCATCTCTCCTGACCCAAGATTTCCACTGCGATTGGCATCAGACTGGAACATATGCAAAGTAAAGGAAACACTTCTCAGTTTAGTAAGAGTGAAACTGTGGGGTTTATAAGGTCTTTCCTCATTTAGCAAAAAAACAGATTCCTTATCAGCAAAATAATGAACTTACATAAACACATTGTAGCCCAGCGCTCTCTCTAACCACTGAGCTACTCAAACCCACTGCCTTCCAAACTGCAGCCCAGCGCTCTCTCTAACCACTGAGCTACTCAAACCCACTGCCTTCCAAACTGCAGCCCAGCGCTCTCTCTAACCACTGAGCTACTCAAACCCACTGCCTTCCACACTGCAGCCCTCTCTAACCACTGAGCTACTCAAACCCACTGCCTTCCAAACTGCAGCCCAGCGCTCTCTCTAACCACTGAGCTACTCAAACACAATGCCTTCCACACTGCAACCACTGAGCTACTCAAACCCAAACCCACTGCCTTCCAAACTGCAGCCCAGCGCTCTCTCTAACCACTGAGCTACTCAAACCCACTGCCTTCCAAACTGCAGCCCAGCGCTCTCTCTAACCACTGAGCTACTCAAACCCACTGCCTTCCAAACTGCAGCCCAGCGCTCTCTCTAACCACTGAGCTACTCAAACCCACTGCCTTCCACACTGCAGCCCAGCACTCTCTAACCAAGCTACTCAAACCCACTGCCTTCCAAACTGCAGCCCAGCGCTCTCTCTAACCACTGAGCTACTCAAACCCACTGCCTTCCACACTGCTAACCACTGAGCTACTCAAACCCACTGCCTTCCACACTGCAGCCCAGCGCTGCCTACTCAAACCCACTGCCTTCCAAACTGCAGCCCAGCGCTCTCTCTAACCACTGAGCTCAAACCCACTGCCTTCCACACTGCAGCCCAGCGCTCTCTCTAACCACTGAGCTACTCAAACTCACTGCCTTCCAAACTGCAGCCCAGCTCTCTCTACCACTGAGCTACTCAAACCCACTGCCTTCCAAACTGCAGCCCAGCGCTCTCTCTAACCACTGAGCTACTCAAACCCACTGCCTTCCAAACTGCAGCCCAGCGCTCTCTCTAACCACTGAGCTACTCAAACCCACTGCCTTCCAAACTGCAGCCCAGCGCTCTCTCTAACCACTGAGCTACTCAAACCCACTGCCTTCCAAACTGCAGCCCAGCGCTCTCTAACCCACTGCCTTCCACACTGCAGCCCAGCGCTCTCTCTAACCACTGAGCTACTCAAACCACTGAGCTACTCACTCAACCCACTGCCTTCCACACTGCAGCCCAGCGCTCTCTCTAACCACTGAGCTACTCAAACCCACTGCCTTCCACACTGCAGCCCAGCACTCTAACCACTGAGCTACTCAAACCCACTGCCTTCCACACTGCAGCCCAGCGCTCTCTCTAACCACTGAGCTACTCAAACACCACTGCCTTCCACCACTGCCTTCCAGCCCAGCGCTCTCTCTAACCACTGAGCTACTCAAAAGCGCTCTACTGCCTTCCAAACTGCAGCCCAGCGCTCTCTCTAACCACTGAGCTACTCAAACCCACTGCCTTCCACACTGCAGCCCAGCGCTCTCTCTAACCACTGAGCTACTCAAACCCACTGCCTTCCACACTGCAGCCCAGCGCTCTCTCTCAACCACTGAGCTACTCAACCACAGCTACTCAAACCCACTGCCTTCCACACTGCAGCCCAGCGCTCTCTCTAACCACTGAGCTACTCAAACCCACCCTTCCACACTGCAGCCCAGCGCTACTCTAACCACTGAGCTACTCAAACCCACTGCCTTCCACACTGCAGCCCAGCGCTCTTCTCTAACCACTGAGCTACTCAAACAAACCCACTGCCTTCCACACTGCAGCCCAGCGCTCTCTCTAACCACTGAGCTACTCAAACCCACTGCCTTCCACACTGCAGCCCAGCGCTCTCTCTAACCACTGAGCTACTCAAACCCACTGCCTTCCACACTGCAGCCCAGCAGCCCAACCACTGCTACTCAAACACCACTGCCTTCCACACTGCAGCCCACCTCTCTCTAACCACTGAGCTACTCAAACCCACTGCCTTCCAAACTGCAGCCCAGCACTCTCTCTAACCACTGAGCTACTCAAACCCACTGCCTTCCAGCAGCCCAGCACTCTCTAACCACTGAGCTACTCAAACCCACTGCCTTCCAAACTGCAGCCCAGCGCTCTCTCTAACCACTGAGCTACTCAAACCCACTGCCTTCCAGCAAACTGCAGCCCAGCACTCTCTCTAACCACTGAGCTACTCAAACCCACTGCCTTCCACACTGCAGCCCAGCGCTCTCTCTAACCACTGAGCTACTCAAACCCACTGCCTTCCAAACTGCAGCCCAGCACTCTCTCTAACCACTGAGCTACTCAAACCCACTGCCTTCCACACTGCAGCCCAGCGCTCTCTCTAACCACTGAGCTACTCAAACCCACTGCCTTCCACACTGCAGCCCAGCGCTCTCTCTAACCACTGAGCTACTCAAACCCACTGCCTTCCAAACTGCAGCCCAGCGCTCTCTCTAACCACTGAGCTACTCTAACTGCAGCCCAGCACCAACCACTGAGCTACTCAAACCCACTGCCTTCCAAACTGCAGCCCAGCGCTCTCTCTAACCACTGAGCTACTCAAACCCACTACCTTCCACACTGCAGCCTTCTAACCACTGAGCTACTCGAACCCACAGCTTTCCAATCCTCTGTGCTGTGGTAGCTGATGCAAGTCTATGTGATGTGATGGCGTAATGTTTGCCATTAGTAAAGGGCCACTCCTGATCAGTAAAGTAGCTTGTTTAGCAGAAGTTTAAAAGGATGCCATGGATTCCTGTAGCTGTTCGTTCCCTAGCCAGCTTCCTCCTGCTAAAGCAGGGCTGTCCAGTGCCGGTCCTGCAGGGTGATTCCACTCCAGGGTTAATTGGTAAAATGCTACAATAAAGCACTTCAGGGTCTGGGTGCGGTTTCATTTGATTCAATTAAACAGTTTAGCACAGGTCTGGAACAAAGCCCAGGAGTGGAAGGGCCAGCTAGGTTTGAACATGTGTGAGACGCTCTGCTCCTGGAGCTCTGCACCACAACCCTGCTGTAAAGCTCCCATGTGTAGGCCACTGTGTGAAAGAAATTGCTTTATTGATCATCACTAATTAGCTGAATATGAAAGTTTGAAAATGATCATTGTTATATTGGACTCACTGCCTGGCAGAAGCAGTGTCCAGTGTTCATTTCCTCATGGCCTTTACTCACTCAACCCTTTGAATACACAGCATCCCAGCTCAACTGGACAGAGACCCAGGAGTCAGTGTGCACGCTGGACGGAGACCCAGGAGTCAGTGTGCACGCCGGACGGAGACCCAGGAGTCAGTGTGCACGCCGGACGGAGACCCAGGAGTCAGTGTGCACGCTGGACGGAGACCCAGGAGTCAGTGTGCACGCCGGACAGAGACCCAGGAGTCAGTGTGCACGCTGGACGGAGACCCAGGAGTCAGTGTGCACGCCGGACGGAGACCCAGGAGTCAGTGTGCACGCCGGACGGAGACCCAGGAGTCAGTGTGCACGCTGGACGGAGACCCAGGAGTCAGTGTGCACGCTGGACGGAGACCCAGGAGTCAGTGTGCACGCTGGACGGAGACCCAGGAGTCAGTGTGCACGCCGGACGGAGACCCAGGAGTCAGTGTGCACGCCGGACGGAGACCCAGGAGTCAGTGTGCACGCTGGACGGAGACCCAGGAGTCAGTGTGCACGCTGGACGGAGACCCAGGAGTCAGTGTGCACGCCGGACAGAGACCCAGGAGTCAGTGTGCACGCTGGACGGAGACCCAGGAGTCAGTGTGCACGCCGGACGGAGACCCAGGAGTCAGTGTGCACACTGGTCCGTGTGTTTGTTTGTGTGGCAGCAGCTCCAGTGTGGTGCTGGATTGCATTTTCTATTATATTTGGTTTACTACCTGGTATACAGTTGGGTGTGTGTCACACTGTGTATATCACATGTGTGCTGTTCACTGAGCCACTGCATGAAGACATGCATTGCACGTTACTGACACACTCGCCTCGGCGTTCTGATTTTCTGAAGCCTTATTTAGTCTTTCATGTGACTCAATTCAAGCAGGGCAGGCTTGCTCTAGAGCGCTCTGTGTAGAAATCCAGCTTTCGAAAGACCAGCACTCCTGCTAGGAAACAGCTCTCAGCAGCACTGCAGCAGATCTACACTGGATACGGATGTGTGCGCAGTGATGGGCAATTCCACGTATGTTTGAAGAGCCTCTGTCTCCATGTCCTGATTCAAAGGGGTGGCTTGTTCCTGTTCTGCACTCGATCAAGTGTTGAGTTTGGTTTGGTTTTTGGTAAGGGTACAGAAACCCTGGTGGGTTAAGAGTTAAACAGTTGGAATCGACTCTGAATTACTTCACCGGGAAGCGCTGGAAATGACAATGTGTGGTGGTTTTTTTTGTCTCCTATTTAATGATTGAATCCTATTTAAAAATGATCATACCAGAAACAACATTTTGAATCCAGAACAAATTTCACAACTGCTGGAAGAGCCACCATTATTATTGATCCATAACTGTTAAAACTCAGAAATACTAAAAGAAAGAATCTTCACTTTATAAAGCGTCTTTCATGACAAGTCATCACCAAGCGCTGTACATATAATACAAATAAACAATGAAAAAAATATCAAACAAATTCCTGTCAGAACGTTTGCTGTTGAATTTATTGCGTTTCTTTCACTATTTCTATACACTGCTATCGACCTGGAACCATTTCCAGGGGTCTAGGGTGCGAAGCCAGGACACTCGCAATTTAAAACAAAGACAAGACAAAATGAAATAAAGGGTCTACAGAGGGTGCTGCAGCTGCAGGTGTGTTCAGAGCTTGCAGAGACAGAAAGATCCTCGCTCTCCTGCCTCTTGATGCTGATTGGTCAGGGCCCAGTTAGACGCTGCAGAGGCGTCTATCTTTTTTAGTTTTTTCTTTTTTGAGGGGCTGTTAGGTGCTGGATTATCGCAGAGTCACGTATGTTCACATATACGTTTTTTTTTCTGCCAAGTAACAGCAGGTACGGGAAATTCAAATTGCTGAAGCCCTGCTGGTGTCAGCATGCTCGCCCACCCTGCCTTGTTTCAGTATCAGTAAGCCAAAGCAACAGACCTGGCTGAAGCTTTGCACCTTTTTGCATAAAAGTGGGTTCCTGTATGTCAGTGAGACCACACTGAGCGGGGCAGGGTGCTTGAAGACACGAAACAAACCGCATGCCCTTGTATGGCGAGGCTCGCTGGAGCTTCTCACTTCTCGATAATCCACTCGAGTTTTCACAAAACCGAAATCATTCGAAGGAGCCTTGGCTTGTTAGAAAGACTACCTCCAGCACGGCTATTGAAGATCAGTCGTTTATTTGTGGTCGTGGTCAGAATGAGAATCAAAGCTTTGTCAGCAGCATGACCTATATTTCTACAATCAGACACTTCAAGCACATACAGAATATATCGCTTGTGTGTTCAGTACAACCTGTGCTATTCTTAAAGTTGAACCTGTCTTGAATTATACTGGTAACATGAAGCCCGGCCCAATAAAGATGTTACGGGTAAGACAGGCTATCCAGACACAGCGCCAGTCTGGACTTCCAAGTCATGACTAAACCTCAACAGATTAAGTCAGGAATGCTCAGGGTACAAAAGGAGTCAAACAGCAAAAGCTCTTGAGCAGTTTCCAGAGCGCCGATCCTGCAGCGACCCTGTGTGAGGAGAGCATGGTGCCGACGCTCATCACAGCACAGGCTGGGATACATTCAGCACAGCACACTGAACACAGGCTGGGATACATTCAGCACAGCACACTGAACACAGGCTGGGCTACATTCAGCACAGCACACTGAACACAGGCTGGGATACATTCAGCACAGCACACTGAACACAGGCTGGGATACATTCAGCACAGCACACTGAACACAGGCTGGGATACATTCAGCACAGCACACTGAACACAGGCTGGGCTACATTCAGCACAGCACACTGAACACAGGCTGGGATACATTCAGCACAGCACACTGAACACAGGCTGGGATACATTCAGCACAGCACACTGAACACAGGCTGGGATACATTCAGCACAGCACACTGAACACAGGCTGGGATACATTCAGCACAGCACACTGAACACAGGCTGGGATACATTCAGCACAGCACACTGAACACAGGCTGGGATACATTCTGAACACAGGCTGGGATACATTCAGAACACAGGCACATTCTGAACACAGGCTGGGATACATTCAGCACAGCACACTGAACACAGGCTGGGATACATTCAGCACAGCACACTGAACACAGGCTGGGATACATTCAGCACAGCACAGGCTGGGATACACAGGCAGCACACTGAACACAGGCTGGGATACATTCAGCACAGCACACTGAACACAGGCTGGGATACATTCAGCACAGCACACTGAACACAGGCTGGGATACAGACTCGCTTTGTAATCTCAAGCTCTTGGCCTTTTCTAAACAGTCCTCTAAATGTTCCTCTCTTCGGTTGGGACGCCTCTGTCGGTGCTGTGTGGTTCCGGGGTTGTGCTATGACAAGGGGCGAAGGACAGCAGTGTAGCGCAGACCCAATTTTAGCATCTCGTGGTGGGGATGGGCGTGCAGAGGAAGGAAGTGCCGGTCTGTGAAGGCAAATTGCGTCGCCTGTGCAGGAGCCAGAGATCTAGAGTGAAGACTGATTAGAATCTGTACACAGTGACGACATGCACCCTGGCATTAACACACTTCAAAATCAAGAGAGTGCACTGTGTACAGTGATGACATGCACCCTGGCATTAACACACTTCAAAATCAAGAGAGTGCACTGTGTACAGTGATGACATGCACCCTGGCATTAACACACTTCAAAATCAAGAGAGTGCACTGTGTACAGTGACGACATGCACCCTGGCATTAACACACTTCAAAATCAAGAGAGTGCACTGTGTACAGTGACGACATGCACCCTGGCATTAACACACTTCAAAATCAAGAGAGTGCACTGTGTACAGTGACAACATGCACCCTGGGCATCTATACACCCCTTCACTGCTGTTTTTCATAGATTCTCAAAGCACGAAATTGCAGGCAGGCAGGTAGGTACGTCTGTGTGGTCGGTAGATTTGCACGCAGCGTTTCTAGGAAAAAAAAGCTCAGAACAGAAACTGAAGCAGAAAGGCAAGACCTCAGCCACTGCGCTGCGAGAGGAGGGAGGGAGGGAGCCTGACCTTTGACAGCACTGGAGTCTGCATGCTGCTCTCTCTCAGCCTTCCGGAGCTCACAACTCACACTGCCCTCCCTGTCTGACCACAGCAGCTCAGCACGCTCGCTCGCTCTGATAATGGAGGAACACAGATACTGCAGCTCACATTCGCAACTGCAGATACACAACCGTGGAACGGGCTGAGGAAGACGCTGTAAACAATAAGTTCTTCAAACAAACCTTCCTTCACCGGGGTCTTCCGAAGGCCCTCCTGTACAACCCATGCAGCAAAACAAACTAACCCGATGATCAGCTGGGTACTAGAAATAAGAACTTTATTTAAATTATGCATTATAAAAATAAATACATATTGCATCGCTTACATTATTCACCTTATTGCACAATTATTATTATTATTAAGAGCCACACACACACACACACACGCGCGGTCCGTGTCCGAGACACGCACTCCTAGTCTGCTTTAGTAATGAGGAGACAGCACCCCCAGGAGATTGCGTCTTTGTTTTCAGTTCCTGGTCAGTCCGAGGGGTGTCACTGTGGAGTTACTCAGAGCTGCCTGTTAGTGTATTGGGCTTTCAGTCCTCTCTGTGGTAACACAGTTTAAAAGCATTCCAGGGTGCAAGCTCAATGGAAACCAATGGGCTGGTGTCCCGTATATGGGCTGGTATCCTGTACGCTGGGGCTGCTGTCCTGTACACGGGCTGGGGCTGGTGTCCTGTACACGGGCTGGGGCTGGTGTCCTGTACGCTGGGGCTGGTGTCCTGTACGCTGGGGCTGGTGTCCTGTACACGGGCTGGGGCTGGTGTCCTGTACACGGGCTGGGGCTGGCGTCCTGTACACGGGCTGGGGCTGGCGTCCTGTACACGGGCTGGGGCTGGTGTCCTGTACGCTGGGGCTGGTGTCCTGTACACGGGCTGGGGCTGGTGTCCTGTACACGGGCTGGGGCTGGTGTCCTGTACACGGGCTGGGGCTGGTGTCCTGTACACGGGCTGGGGCTGGTGTCCTGTACACGGGCTGGGGCTGGTGTCCTGTACACGGGCTGGGGCTGGTGTCCTGTACACGGGCTGGGGCTGGTGTCCTGTACACGGGCTGGGGCTGGTGTCCTGTACACGGGCTGGGGCTGGTGTCCTGTACACGGGCTGGGGCTGGCGTCCTGTACACGGGCTGGGGCTGGTGTCCTGTACGCTGGGGCTGGTGTCCTGTACGCTGGGGCTGGTGTCCTGTACACGGGCTGGGGCTGGTGTCCTGTACACGGGCTGGGGCTGGCGTCCTGTACACGGGCTGGGGCTGGCGTCCTGTACGCTGGGGCTAGTGTCCCGTACGCTGGGGCTGGCGTCCTGTACACGGGCTGGGGCTGGCGTCCTGTACGCTGGGGCTAGTGTCCTGTACGCTGGGGCTAGTGTCCCGTACGCTGGGGCTAGTGTCTGCCGTCACTGGATCAGTCGTGGAATAAAAGTTGGATCCTGCAACAGTCCAGGAAGTGACCTTCACTCTCTCCTGTGCAGGTAACAGAAAACAGTGGCTGGATTGTGAGTTCTGGATTCAGCACCGACACAAAGACTGCATCCCTGTTGCTGCTTCCTAACACTGCGAGGAGAGTCCTCTTCCACACCATCTCACAAAGGAAATGCCAGGGGGGAACTGACTCAATGAACTAACGGCTGAAGCGAGACCCACACCCAGCCTCACCCGGGGTCTCCCAGGCTCCTCAGCTCTGTCTGCTGGTATGCACAGCCTCCCTCCAGGCCTCCCTGGCTGCAAGGACTGCCGCCCCCCCGCCCTCCAATCCGGTTAAATCTTATAAATCCCAAAGTACGTGTTGGCGGGATCAAGGCTGACCAGCTGGGGCTCCGACACGTTGACAGACACGCGGTCGAATTTCTGCAGCTGCACGACAGCCGCCAGGTAGCTGCTGGAAGTCCACATGCGCTCCCCGGAGCAGTAGCTGAGCTTGCGGTCCTCCAGCAGGGAGATGGCAGCGGGGTAGCGTCCCGAGCGCTTGAACACCCGGTGCACGACGGCCCGGTCCCGGGGGCAGGTCGTCCCGCGGAGCAGGAGCCGTGAGTACAGGAAGTACTGACCCGTCTCGTTGATGAGCAGCGCTCCGTCTCGGTACTCCATGCCCTCCGTGAAGGCCTTGCCCACGACGGGCTCCCAAAGCAGGGTCTCCGAGCCCCCGCTGGCACTCTTCACTGTGGGAAGGGAAAAGGCATTTTTAAGAAGCCGTCCTTTTGGAGTGCGTTTGCATTGTGGTTAGGCAGATGAGATGCGTAAACTTGTCTGCTGGCAATTCATGTTGGTGTTAGGGTTAGGGCTGGGGTTAGTGTTAAAGTTGTTTGTTCGTGGAGTTGTTTGTTCTTGGGGTTGGGGTTCGAGTTGTTTGTTTGTGGGGGTTGGGGTTCGAGTTGTTTGTTCGTGGGGTTGGGTTCGAGTTGTTTGTTCGTTGGGGTTGGGTTCGAGTTGTTTGTTCGTTGGGGTTGGGTTCGAGTTGTTTGTTCGTGGGGGTTGGGTTCGAGTTGTTTGTTCGTGGGGGTTGGGGTTCGAGTTGTTTGTTCGTGGGGTTGGGTTCAAGTTGTTTGTGATTGGAGTTGGGGTTCGAGTTGATACAATTCAAGTTCAATGTGTAAAAATAATTTCGAGTTGTTTGTTCGGGGGGTTGGGGTTCGAGTTGTTTGTTCGTGGGGTTGGGTTCGAGTTGTTTGTTCGTTGGGGTTGGGTTCGAGTTGTTTGTTCGTTGGGGTTGGGTTCGAGTTGTTTGTTCGTTGGGGTTGGGTTCGAGTTGTTTGTTCGTTGGGGTTGGGTTCGAGTTGTTTGTTCGTTGGGGTTGGGTTCGAGTTGTTTGTTCGTTGGGGTTGGGTTCGAGTTGTTTGTTCGTTGGGGTTGGGTTCGAGTTGTTTGTTCGTGGGGGTTGGGTTCGAGTTGTTTGTTCGTGGGGTTGGGGTTCGAGTTGTTTGTTCGTGGGGTTGGGTTCGAGTTGTTTGTTCGTTGGGGTTGGGTTCGAGTTGTTTGTTCGTTGGGGTTGGGTTCGAGTTGTTTGTTCGTTGGGGTTGGGTTCGAGTTGTTTGTTCGTTGGGGTTGGGTTCGAGTTGTTTGTTCGTTGGGGTTGGGTTCGAGTTGTTTGTTCGTTGGGGTTGGGTTCGAGTTGTTTGTTCGTTGGGGTTGGGTTCGAGTTGTTTGTTCGTTGGGGTTGGGTTCGAGTTGTTTGTTCGTTGGGGTTGGGTTCGAGTTGTTTGTTCGTTGGGGTTGGGTTCGAGTTGTTTGTTCGTTGGGGTTGGGTTCGAGTTGTTTGTTCGTTGGGGTTGGGTTCGAGTTGTTTGTTCGTTGGGGTTGGGTTCGAGTTGTTTGTTCGTTGGGGTTGGGTTCGAGTTGTTTGTTCGTTGGGGTTGGGTTCGAGTTGTTTGTTCGTTGGGGTTGGGTTCGAGTTGTTTGTTCGTGGGGGTTGGGTTCGAGTTGTTTGTTCGTGGGGTTGGGTTCGAGTTGTTTGTTCGTGGGGTTGGGGTTCGAGTTGTTTGTTCGTGGGGGTTGGGTTCGAGTTGTTTGTTCGTTGGGGTTGGGTTCGAGTTGTTTGTTCGTGGGGGTTGGGTTCGAGTTGTTTGTTCGTGGGGGTTGGGGTTCGAGTTGTTTGTTCGTTGGGGTTGGGGTTCGAGTTGTTTGTTCGTTGGGGTTGGGTTCGAGTTGTTTGTTCGTTGGGGTTGGGTTCGAGTTGTTTGTTCGTTGGGGTTGGGTTCGAGTTGTTTGTTCGTTGGGGTTGGGTTCGAGTTGTTTGTTCGTTGGGGTTGGGTTCGAGTTGTTTGTTCGTTGGGGTTGGGTTCGAGTTGTTTGTTCGTTGGGGTTGGGTTCGAGTTGTTTGTTCGTTGGGGTTGGGTTCGAGTTGTTTGTTCGTTGGGGTTGGGTTCGAGTTGTTTGTTCGTTGGGGTTGGGTTCGAGTTGTTTGTTCGTTGGGGTTGGGTTCGAGTTGTTTGTTCGTTGGGGTTGGGTTCGAGTTGTTTGTTCGTGGGGGTTGGGTTCGAGTTGTTTGTTCGGGGGGTTGGGTTCGAGTTGTTTGTTCGTTGGGGTTGGGTTCGAGTTGTTTGTTCGTTGGGGTTGGGTTCGAGTTGTTTGTTCGTTGGGGTTGGGTTCGAGTTGTTTGTTCGTTGGGGTTGGGTTCGAGTTGTTTGTTCGTTGGGGTTGGGTTCGAGTTGTTTGTTCGTGGGGGTTGGGTTCGAGTTGTTTGTTCGGTGGGGTTGGGTTCGAGTTGTTTGTTCGGTGGGGTTGGGTTCGAGTTGTTTGTTCGGGGGGTTGGGTTCGAGTTGTTTGTTCGGGGGGTTGGGGTTCGAGTTGTTTGTGATTGGAGTTGGGGTTCGAGTTGATACAATTCAAGTTCAATGTGTAAAAATAATTTCATAGTAACCCTCTGAAGTATTGCTATTCTTCTTCTTGTGGCTTCCTTCTCCTAAGTGCACAGGTTTGTTTTGATCTTGTAACTGACCCCTCCTAAATCACACAGGGACAGTGCTGGTGCTGCGGGGGTCAGTCAGAGCCCCACAGGTCTTCATGGGTCTCCCCTCACCCCCACACCCCAAAGAGCAAGGAAGGAAGTGTGCATCGGGCTTACCTGTCAGATGCGCCATTCTCTTGGTTTCCTTTTTCTCCACCGCCAGTCCTATGAAAACAGAACAACAGCAGTGAACCACGTGCAGGAGGGAAGCAGGCATATCCTACCCTCCCCCAATCCAGTCCCAAGCCTGGCCCTATCCCCAACCCTAACCCTAACCCTAACCTGGATCACCAGATTACAGCATACTATCAGACTACTTCAAGTCAAAAAGTATAAATTCTTCCCTGCCCTCTTATATCCCTTTCTTTTTTTAAATCCAGTTTACCAATATTACACACTCTACTTAAAGTCAACTTGTAATCTGGGTCTTATTAGGAGCCTCTTTCATTTCAACTATATTCCAATCAAATTGTTTTTACATCATATCAATTAATGTATAAAAAGTGACTCAACGATATGAGAATTCTTTTGAAAATAGAGTTAATAAGAGTGTGTAGTGGGAGGGACAACAGATTTGCTCTTCCCACCTTAATTTAATCTTAAACTTATTCCTACACTCCCCCAACCCCAGTCCCATCACTACCCAGTTCCCCCCCCCCCCTCCTTCAGGAAGTGGAAACTATTACTGCATCATTTCCCACTCCTTGTGAACACCCCAGCTATGAGCAAACTGCTGCTGCCTGAAAACAATACAGCTTCCATCACTTACCAGATCTAAAAACACAGCCTCAAGATAAACTGCTTTTTCAGCAGACCACAAGATTAACACTTTGCACAGAAGCTGCCCTGGTGCTGCTGCCTTCGGGTGGGTTCAGGGCTGTTGAATTATCTTGAGAAATGAATTTGAATATAGAGGGGGTCTCACCAATTTGTTTCTCCAGGACTGGCATCAGGTTCCTGGTGCTGGTACTTGTGGAACCCTGGAAAAGGCAAGAAGAAAGCACGTTTTAATATTTTAATAAACTATGTGAAGTGCACCCTGTTCCAATGGAAATTCTCTGTCTCTGTCACAGAATTTCAGGAGAGGGTCTTGTGATCCTGTGATGGCGACACATTAAGATGCTAAACATGATTCTGCACCAACTGAAAACACAAGCAGAGCCCTTTCGTGCACAGCAGTCACGTCTATGTATTCCCATTAGCCATGTGTGTCCACAGTGTTGGGCCACAGTGAACTCTCTTTGGTGTGGTGTGTTTCTCGGATAGTTTTAGGCAACCTGCTGATGCAATCCAGGGCTGGTCTGTATTCCTTTTTGGGGGGGGAGGGGGGGGGCCGCCGCTGTCCCGGGACGATCGGTTTTAATGACAATAATAAATGAGGCAGTTTTCCAAGAGCCATGTACTGGGCTGGCTGGATTGAGTGTCTCTTCAGCTCTTTAACTTTTACAAAACAAGAAACAATGACCAGAAGGAACATTGTTCAATAAGAGCTCTTTCTTCAGCACTCGTTTTCTCAAACTGCTCTCCTCACTTTTGTAACATTAAGTTGCTTTTTCTGTCAATTACATTTATAAAAATAAAAGGACTAAAACAAACACAAACAAGTTCTAAAATGACAGTGCTTTATGCTGTCTTTTGCATGGAAAATAAATTTAAGGTGTTAGTTAATTTGATTTTTTTAAAAATTGTTGGCATGCCACTCATTCAAACAGTAAGTCATTAATAAACAGTAAACCCTATTTCTCACTTTCTCCACAGCTTGTAATAACCCTGTACTGATAAATGATGTTTTCAGGAAACACATTCTGATAAATATTTTTATTATTTTTTTACAATAACTAACTCATCCAACTTACTAGAAACCTAAAAGGTATGGGGCATGCTACAATAAAGCTGAAAAAAAACAGATCTCTTTCTGAAAGCAACTACTGGCAATGTAGGTTTTGACATGAGTCTGTTTGGACAGACAGACTGAGACAGACGTCCACCCACCTGTCGGAGCTCAGTCAGCTCCTGCTGCAGTCTCAGGATGTAGTACGCTCCGAGCCCCAGCCCAGCCATGGTGAGGAGCAGAAGGGTGAGGAGGAGCGCAGTGCAGCCCCCTCTCCCTCCCCTCTCCTGCTTCAGCTGCGGGGGCAGCACTGGCCAGGCTGGCAGGGCCGCTGTCTCTGGGCCAGGAGCCCCCGCCCCCCCGCGGTCCACCAAGAAGATTTGGGGATACACGTAGTTCAGGTTCTGCTGCATTTCGACAAGTTTCCCTGGAACGATCCCTCACTGAGTGTCTGTGTGTGCGTCCAGTCGCTCTGTAACCCTCCTCTTCTCTGCTCTGCGCTGCACTGCTGTAGAGGAACGTGCCTCGCACTCATTTCAATAGCCACAGCTTCCTCCCACGCCTGGCTCACACTCCCCGATAGGCTCTGTGATCTCAGGTTAGACATGCTCTTTGATTTTATAAGTTTACTTTGCTGGATTTACCACAACCTGGAGACTCAAGCCACTGGTCAAGACTCATATCCCCAGAAAGAGCAAGAGAGACGCTCAGCCAGCACTAGAAGACTGTTTTATTGGTGTTTGAGACTGTATCAAGTAATAGGTATGGATGGCAAGCCCAGGTTTACACCAATGTAACCACCCCTAAATTCCACACACAGCTTGCTGCATTGTTCGTTGTGTTGATGGACACGCTTACAGGACTGTAAAGAGCTACAGATCAACCACTGTGCTCCCAGGGATGATTCTTAATTTAGAGGTCCTGTTTCAGGATGGTAATAGTGCCAACTGGCAGTCTTTGGTTGAAGTTGCAGTCGAAATTCATCAGAACTGGCTTTGTGTTAAACTTGCTCATCCCTTATGGAAATACCAGTATTGATTTCTGTTGATCGTGCTGGTTTAGGAGCTGGTTAAGTTGGTCCATTAAAAATCCCTTTAACCTCGAGTTCTAAAAAAAATGTGTGTTGCTTCACCCCTAAATGGATCCACTTGCTGTACTCCTTGCCTGGGTCCTTCTATACCTGCTGGGGGCCCAGCAAGAGACCAGTGCATGTGCAGTTAACTATTCAGTACAAATCTGATTTACTCCACAGAAACTGTTTATAAGAAGCAAAGCTAAGCTTCAGGAAGGGCCCTTAAGTCTGTAATAACACAGCCTGCCCTTACACTCTAAGGTACACAACACCATTGTGTAGAAGCCATAGCTACACAGCACCCTTCTGTAAGAGCGTGCAGTATCATTGTGTAAGAGCGTGCGGTATCATTGTGTAAGAGCGTGCACTATCATTGTGTAAGAGCGTGCACTATCATTGTGTAAGAGCGTGCACTATCATTGTGTAAGAGCATGCACTATCATATCATTGTGTAAGAGCATGCACTATCATTGTGTAAGAGCGTGCACATTGTGTAAGAGCATGCATATCATTGTGTAAGAGCGTGCGGTATCATTGTGTAAGAGCGTGCACTATCATTGTGTAAGAGCGTGCAGTATCATTGTGTAAGAGCATGCACTATCATTGTGTAAGAGCATGCACTATCATTGTGTAAGAGCATGCAGTATCATTGTGTAAGAGCGTGCGGTATCATTGTGTAAGAGCGTGCGGTATCATTGTGTAAGAGCATGCACTATCATTGTGTAAGAGCATGCACTATCATTGTGTAAGAGCGTGCGGTATCATTGTGTAAGAGCGTGCACTATCATTGTGTAAGAGCATGCACTATCATTGTGTAAGAGCATGCACTATCATTGTGTAAGAGCATGCACTATCATTGTGTAAGAGCATGCACTATCATTGTGTAAGAGCGTGCACTATCATTGTGTAAGAGCGTGCACTATCATTGTGTAAGAGCATGTACTATCATTGTGCGCCTCGCTGGCAGGAAATTCGATACAGGGCCATTGCAGGCACCAGTGTGAGGATGCCACTAGGGCAAAATTCATGAAGCCTTGCCAATAAACAAGAGGGACATGCTGGCGTCGAGGAAAACTCCGAGCAGCAGCAGGAAACCCTTCAGCAGAACCACTGAAGTCTCTGGCTACTGAACACAAATGCCTGGCAACGTTGCAGGAGAAGTGTTACAGTTTTAGTTGGTGTGAAATGCAAGCCGTGCAATACTGAATGTTCCGAGCAGACCTGGCCTCATCACTTCCTGCGAGAGCAGCGATCTGCTGCAATGTCCCTCCCTCAGAGCCAAACAACGACATGAACAGTAGGCTGGCAGAGTTACAACTGAACCCCTCTCTGTTCACAGTTTTGTTTTCTATAGAGATCAGAATTCAGACTCTCTGTTTATTGGCAGAGCTGGCGTATGTTCTTCATGTTTTACCAGCTCCTGCAGAGTTCACCCTTTGTATTTCTCTATATCAGTACAGGGGGCTCTACAAAAGGAAACGCTGCAAAGAGTCTCTTCAGAGAGTGATACAACCTTGCCTGGGTGTGTGCCAGTGGCAGAGCGTCTCTTTCTGAATGGCACAGCCGCTGGGTTGTTAATAAACACTGACTGATTCATTGAGGCTCTAGGATCCACAGCAGGAGGAAACTTGGTTGCCACATGAAAACACAGGTCTCGCCGATCTGACGAGAGTTTCAAAACAGGCCGTCAAATGGGGATAGGGGAAGGAAACTGTGGTTCTGTGCTGCCTGAGGTGCGCTCCCCCCCCCTCTGTATCTCTGTGAGAAAATCTACCGTCTCTCAATGTCACCGTTCATTACTGGAACCAACGGGCCTCGACTCTTCTTATCACTCCGGTGATAAGAAAAAGATGAGGTTTGGCTAATGGCTTCATCAGTGCAATGACACTTCACTATTGTTACAGTGAAATTATTGGCAGCAGATGTGATCACATTGTGCACATGACTGAACACCTTTCACATGTTACACCCTCTGTAGCCAAGGTCTTCCCATATAAAGACACTTCCAATCACCAACAGTTAATGGCTCTAGGACCAGGGGTCAGTCGGCAATCAGGTGGAGATCTAATTGGGACAGAGGGAAGGAGACACGTTTTCACACAAAGCATTCACGGATGGAACAGGTTGCCTAGTCATGTTGTTCATGTGGAATCATTTGGTCTCTTGAAGACCCGACTTTAGGAGATCAAAGCAGCTACTACTAACCGGACGGGCGCTGCTGGGCTGAACGGCCTCTTGTTTGTACATTTTCTTATGTTCAGCACAGTCACGACTTGTCAACTGGTTCAGCTACAACACTGCCAAGTGTTCTCATTTCTTATTTAACTGTAGCTCTAGAAAAAGTGTGTCACACAACACCCATTCAAAAGGGAACATTTTAAGTAATAACGAAAAAGATTTTTCTAACAGGAATAAATTGGAAGCAATGGGGTCATCACTATCGCACTATTTCATCAGCTAAGTAATTGGGGCGAGCTGTTTCACGCAGAGACTGGCACAGCTGTCAGTTACAGGAACTGCCCCAGGTGTGGTGGGGAATACAAAGAGCGACAGGGTATTCTGTGGAAATGATCTGTTAGTTAAGACCAATGATACGGGAATCCTGACATGATTTGTGGTCCCTTGTTTACACTGCTCACGTCAGACAGCATTAGAGGTGCAGCTGAAGAGTCTAGAGAAGCCCGTCTCTCTCTCAATGCTATTTCAGCTCTCGGGTAAAGCAGCTCCTGTTTCTTGCACTCTATACAATGTGATGCGAGATGGGGAGCTGCTGGAAGGACAGTTTACTGTTACTATACAGAAAAGGAAAGCATGTTACAAAATTCACAAGTTGCATTTACTGAGCTTTTGCTCCGATTCATATAAAAAGCATACACATTAATATACAGTATGTAATCTTTAAGGGCTTAGGAAGTGTAAAATTAATACTAATCAAATGTACAGACGTGCACATTCATCTCTTTGAGATACAAATAGTTTCCAACTGGTCTACATAGCACAGTTCTCATAAATGTCTTGCTACAAAATGAACCATAGTAATTTCTACAATATTGCTATGCTGTGGTTTGCCATAATGCATAAGTCTACTGTGATTCATAGCCACTGCAAAATAACACAGAAGCTTTCCGCTATTCTCAGAGACAGAGTACTGCCCTGAGTGGAGAGATCATGACACGCTGCAGCTGGAAACGGAAACAAAGAAACCCTTTCACACAGCACAAGAGAAGAATGGTTATGAAGAAACCCTTTCACACAGCACAAGAGAAGAATGGTTATGAAGAAACCCTTTCACACAGCACAAGAGAAGAATGGTTATGAAGAAACCCTTTCACACAGCACAAGAGAAGAATGGTTATGAAGAAACCCTTTCACACAGCAGGAAAGAGAAGAACGTTATGAAGAATAGACCGAACTAAACCTTACCTGTAACAGAAATCCTAATGGCAGAAAGTAAGCCGCTAACTTTAAAGAGTTCATACAGTGTGGCAATTCTCCTGATCCCTCTTCTAAAAGTTGAGAAACAAGCTGTAAATCGAACATAAAACAAAACCAAACCAACAACTTTAAAAGCTTCTTTCCCTGCAGCGTTCTTCAGTAGGAACAGAAGCAGCTGCAGTAACAAGCAGCAACACATTGAAAATAACTCTAGATCAAGTTTCAATTGAGCAAAGAACACGAATGAGAGCCGAGTGAGCGCAGTCAGGACACGCCACTTTCATACACAGTAACACATGCATGCAATAGTTTACTGAGTGAAGGGAAGCCACTGCTCTGAAAGCAATTCCATTCTGCCCTTGAGCAAATAGTGCTAGAAAAATAGGAACAAGTGATACTGGCAGAAAAGTACAGCATGCAGGGATGGGTTTGGTGTGTGTGAGGGCAGGTCAGTGTAAAGGGTACAGCATGCAGGGATGGGTTTGGTGTGTGTGAGGGCAGGTCAGTGTAAAGGGTACAGCATGCAGGGATGGGTTTGGTGTGTGTGAGGGCAGGTCAGTGTAAAGGGTACAGCATGCAGGGATGGGTTTGGTGTGTGTGAGGGCAGGTCAGTGTAAAGGGTACAGCATGCAGGGATGGGTTTGGTGTGTGTGAGGGCAGGTCAGTGTAAAGGGTACAGCATGCAGGGATGGGTTTGGTGTGTGTGAGGGCAGGTCAGTGTAAAGGGTACAGCATGCAGGGATGGGTTTGGTGTGTGTGAGGGCAGGTCAGTGTAAAGGGTACAGCATGCAGGGATGGGTTTGGTGTGTGTGGGGGCAGGTCAGTGTAAAGGGTACAGCATGCAGGGATGGGTTTGGTGTGTGTGGGGGCAGGTCAGTGTAAAGGGTACAGCATGCAGGGATGGGTTTGGTGTGTGTGGGGGCAGGTCAGTGTAAAGGGTACAGCATGCAGGGATGGGTTTGGTGTGTGTGGGGGCAGGTCAGTGTAAAGGGTACAGCATGCAGGGATGGGTTTGGTGTGTGTGAGGGCAGGTCAGTGTAAAGGGTACAGCATGCAGGGATGGGTTTGGTGTGTGTGGGGGCAGGTCAGTGTAAAGGGTACAGCATGCAGGGATGGGTTTGGTGTGTGTGGGGGCAGGTCAGTGTAAAGGGTACAGCATGCAGGGATGGGTTTGGTGTGTGTGAGGGCAGGTCAGTGTAAAGGGTACAGCATGCAGGGATGGGTTTGGTGTGTGTGAGGGCAGGTCAGTGTAAAGGGTAATGCAGGGATGGGTTTTGTTGTGTGTGAGGGCAGGTCAGTGTAAAGGGTACAGCATGCAGGGATGGGTTTGGTGTGTGTGAGGGCAGGTCAGTGTAAAGGGTACAGCATGCAGGGATGGGTTTGGTGTGTGTGAGGGCAGGTCAGTGTAAAGGGTACAGCATGCAGGGATGGGTTTGGTGTGTGTGAGGGCAGGTCAGTGTAAAGGGTACAGCATGCAGGGATGGGTTTGGTGTGTGTGAGGGCAGGTCAGTGTAAAGGGTACAGCATGCAGGGATGGGTTTGGTGTGTGTGAGGGCAGGTCAGTGTAAAGGGTACAGCATGCAGGGATGGGTTTGGTGTGTGTGGGGGCAGGTCAGTGTAAAGGGTACAGCATGCAGGGATGGGTTTGGTGTGTGTGAGGGCAGGTCAGTGTAAAGGGTACAGCATGCAGGGATGGGTTTGGTGTGTGTGAGGGCAGGTCAGTGTAAAGGGTAAGCATGCAGGGATGGGTTTGGTGTGTGTGGGGGCAGGTCAGTGTAAAGGGTAATGCAGGGATGGGTTTGGTGTGTGTGGGGGCAGGTCAGTGTAAAGGGTAATGCAGGGATGGGTTTGGTGTGTGTGAGGGCAGGTCAGTGTAAAGGGTACAGCATGCAGGGATGGGTTTGGTGTGTGTGGGGGCAGGTCAGTGTAAAGGGTACAGCATGCAGGGATGGGTTTGGTGTGTGTGAGGGCAGGTCAGTGTAAAGGGTACAGCATGCAGGGATGGGTTTGGTGTGTGTGGCAGGTCAGTGTAAAGGGTACAGCATGCAGGGATGGGTTTGGTGTGTGTGGGGGCAGGTCAGTGTAAAGGGTACAGCATGCAGGGATGGGTTTGGTGTGTGTGAGGGCAGGTCAGTGTAAAGGGTACAGCATGCAGGGATGGGTTTGGTGTGTGTGAGGGCAGGTCAGTGTAAAGGGTACAGCATGCAGGGATGGGTTTGGTGTGTGTGAGGGCAGGTCAGTGTAAAGGGTACAGCATGCAGGGATGGGTTTGGTGTGTGTGAGGGCAGGTCAGTGTAAAGGGTAATGCAGGGATGGGTTTGGTGTGTGTGTAAAGGGGCAGGTCAGTGTAAAGGGTAATGCAGGGATGGGTTTGGTGTGTGTGAGGGCAGGTCAGTGTAAAGGGTACAGCATGCAGGGATGGGTTTGGTGTGTGTGGGGGCAGGTCAGTGTAAAGGGTAATGCAGGGATGGGTTTGGTGTGTGTGAGGGCAGGTCAGTGTAAAGGGTACAGCATGCAGGGATGGGTTTGGTGTGTGTGAGGGCAGGTCAGTGTAAAGGGTACAGCATGCAGGGATGGGTTTGGTGTGTGTGAGGGCAGGTCAGTGTAAAGGGTACAGCATGCAGGGATGGGTTTGGTGTGTGTGGGGCAGGTCAGTGTAAAGGGTACAGCATGCAGGGATGGGTTTGGTGTGTGTGAGGGCAGGTCAGTGTAAAGGGTACAGCATGCAGGGATGGGTTTGGTGTGTGTGAGGGCAGGTCAGTGTAAAGGGTACAGCATGCAGGGATGGGTTTGGTGTGTGTGAGGGCAGGTCAGTGTAAAGGGTACAGCATGCAGGGATGGGTTTGGTGTGTGTGAGGGCAGGTCAGTGTAAAGGGTACAGCATGCAGGGATGGGTTTGGTGTGTGTGAGGGCAGGTCAGTGTAAAGGGTACAGCATGCAGGGATGGGTTTGGTGTGTGTGGGGGCAGGTCAGTGTAAAGGGTACAGCATGCAGGGATGGGTTTGGTGTGTGTGAGGGCAGGTCAGTGTAAAGGGTACAGCATGCAGGGATGGGTTTGGTGTGTGTGGGGGCAGGTCAGTGTAAAGGGTACAGCATGCAGGGATGGGTTTGGTGTGTGTGAGGGCAGGTCAGTGTAAAGGGTACAGCATGCAGGGATGGGTTTGGTGTGTGTGGGGGCAGGTCAGTGTAAAGGGTACAGCATGCAGGGATGGGTTTGGTGTGTGTGAGGGCAGGTCAGTGTAAAGGGTACAGCATGCAGGGATGGGTTTGGTGTGTGTGGGGGCAGGTCAGTGTAAAGGGTAGCATGCAGGGATGGGTTTGGTGTGTGTGAGGGCAGGTCAGTGTAAAGGGTACAGCATGCAGGGATGGGTTTGGTGTGTGTGAGGGCAGGTCAGTGTAAAGGGTACAGCATGCAGGGATGGGTTTGGTGTGTGTGGGGGCAGGTCAGTGTAAAGGGTACAGCATGCAGGGATGGGTTTGGTGTGTGTGGGGGCAGGTCAGTGTAAAGGGTACAGCATGCAGGGATGGGTTTGGTGTGTGTGAGGGCAGGTCAGTGTAAAGGGTACAGCATGCAGGGATGGGTTTGGTGTGTGTGGGGGCAGGTCAGTGTAAAGGGTACAGCATGCAGGGATGGGTTTGGTGTGTGTGAGGGCAGGTCAGTGTAAAGGGTACAGCATGCAGGGATGGGTTTGGTGTGTGTGAGGGCAGGTCAGTGTAAAGGGTACAGCATGCAGGGATGGGTTTGGTGTGTGTGGGGGCAGGTCAGTGTAAAGGGTACAGCATGCAGGGATGGGTTTGGTGTGTGTGAGGGCAGGTCAGTGTAAAGGGTACAGCATGCAGGGATGGGTTTGGTGTGTGTGAGGGCAGGTCAGTGTAAAGGGTACAGCATGCAGGGATGGGTTTGGTGTGTGTGAGGGCAGGTCAGTGTAAAGGGTACAGCATGCAGGGATGGGTTTGGTGTGTGTGGGGGCAGGTCAGTGTAAAGGGTACAGCATGCAGGGATGGGTTTGGTGTGTGTGAGGGCAGGTCAGTGTAAAGGGTACAGCATGCAGGGATGGGTTTGGTGTGTGTGAGGGCAGGTCAGTGTAAAGGGTACAGCATGCAGGGATGGGTTTGGTGTGTGTGAGGGCAGGTCAGTGTAAAGGGTACAGCATGCAGGGATGGGTTTGGTGTGTGTGAGGGCAGGTCAGTGTAAAGGGTACAGCATGCAGGGATGGGTTTGGTGTGTGTGAGGGCAGGTCAGTGTAAAGGGTACAGCATGCAGGGATGGGTTTGGTGTGTGTGAGGGCAGGTCAGTGTAAAGGGTACAGCATGCAGGGATGGGTTTGGTGTGTGTGGGGGCAGGTCAGTGTAAAGGGTACAGCATGCAGGGATGGGTTTGGTGTGTGTGGGGGCAGGTCAGTGTAAAGGGTACAGCATGCAGGGATGGGTTTGGTGTGTGTGAGGGCAGGTCAGTGTAAAGGGTACAGCATGCAGGGATGGGTTTGGTGTGTGTGAGGGCAGGTCAGTGTAAAGGGTACAGCATGCAGGGATGGGTTTGGTGTGTGTGAGGGCAGGTCAGTGTAAAGGGTAATGCAGGGATGGGTTTGGTGTGTGTGAGGGCAGGTCAGTGTAAAGGGTACAGCATGCAGGGATGGGTTTGGTGTGTGTGGGGGCAGGTCAGTGTAAAGGGTACAGCATGCAGGGATGGGTTTGGTGTGTGTGGGGGCAGGTCAGTGTAAAGGGTACAGCATGCAGGGATGGGTTTGGTGTGTGTGGGGGCAGGTCAGTGTAAAGGGTACAGCATGCAGGGATGGGTTTGGTGTGTGTGAGGGCAGGTCAGTGTAAAGGGTAATGCAGGGATGGGTTTGGTGTGTGTGAGGGCAGGTCAGTGTAAAGGGTACAGCATGCAGGGATGGGTTTGGTGTGTGTGAGGGCAGGTCAGTGTAAAGGGTACAGCATGCAGGGATGGGTTTGGTGTGTGTGAGGGCAGGTCAGTGTAAAGGGTACAGCATGCAGGGATGGGTTTGGTGTGTGTGAGGGCAGGTCAGTGTAAAGGGTACAGCATGCAGGGATGGGTTTGGTGTGTGTGAGGGCAGGTCAGTGTAAAGGGTACAGCATGCAGGGATGGGTTTGGTGTGTGTGAGGGCAGGTCAGTGTAAAGGGTACAGCATGCAGGGATGGGTTTGGTGTGTGTGAGGGCAGGTCAGTGTAAAGGGTACAGCATGCAGGGATGGGTTTGGTGTGTGTGAGGGCAGGTCAGTGTAAAGGGTACAGCATGCAGGGATGGGTTTGGTGTGTGTGAGGGCAGGTCAGTGTAAAGGGTACAGCATGCAGGGATGGGTTTGGTGTGTGTGGGGGCAGGTCAGTGTAAAGGGTACAGCATGCAGGGATGGGTTTGGTGTGTGTGGGGGCAGGTCAGTGTAAAGGGTACAGCATGCAGGGATGGGTTTGGTGTGTGTGAGGGCAGGTCAGTGTAAAGGGTACAGCATGCAGGGATGGGTTTGGTGTGTGTGAGGGCAGGTCAGTGTAAAGGGTACAGCATGCAGGGATGGGTTTGGTGTGTGTGAGGGCAGGTCAGTGTAAAGGGTACAGCATGCAGGGATGGGTTTGGTGTGTGTGGGGGCAGGTCAGTGTAAAGGGTACAGCATGCAGGGATGGGTTTGGTGTGTGTGGGGGCAGGTCAGTGTAAAGGGTAATGCAGGGATGGGTTTGGTGTGTGTGAGGGCAGGTCAGTGTAAAGGGTAATGCAGGGATGGGTTTGGTGTGTGTGAGGGCAGGTCAGTGTAAAGGGTACAGCATGCAGGGATGGGTTTGGTGTGTGTGGGGGCAGGTCAGTGTAAAGGGTACAGCATGCAGGGATGGGTTTGGTGTGTGTGGGGGCAGGTCAGTGTAAAGGGTACAGCATGCAGGGATGGGTTTGGTGTGTGTGAGGGCAGGTCAGTGTAAAGGGTACAGCATGCAGGGATGGGTTTGGTGTGTGTGAGGGCAGGTCAGTGTAAAGGGTACAGCATGCAGGGATGGGTTTGGTGTGTGTGGGGGCAGGTCAGTGTAAAGGGTAATGCAGGGATGGGTTTGGTGTGTGTGAGGGCAGGTCAGTGTAAAGGGTACAGCATGCAGGGATGGGTTTGGTGTGTGTGAGGGCAGGTCAGTGTAAAGTGTACAGCATGCAGGGATGGGTTTGGTGTGTGTGAGGGCAGGTCAGTGTAAAGGGTAATGCAGGGATGGGTTTGGTGTGTGTGAGGGCAGGTCAGTGTAAAGGGTACAGCATGCAGGGATGGGTTTGGTGTGTGTGAGGGCAGGTCAGTGTAAAGGGTACAGCATGCAGGGATGGGTTTGGTGTGTGTGAGGGCAGGTCAGTGTAAAGGGTACAGCATGCAGGGATGGGTTAGGTGTGTGTGAGGGCAGGTACAATACTCCTCGGTGTAAAGGGTATACAGGCAGGAATTGACTCCTCTTTGTAAGTCTTGTATCTCATTGTATCACAGTAAATGACTGCAGCAGTTTGCCACCCTTCTGCTTGTATTGCTTGAAGTCGCTCTAAAGAGTAGTTCAATGTTTCCACTCCATGCAGTGCAGAGGAGTCTAGCATCATATTGTGGGCAGTCACTAACCACACAGAGGAACAATATTGTAGAAGATGTAACTTGTTTAATATGTGCACAACAGAGCTATGAATCATAACACTAACACATAACACTTCCTTTCAATTTCAATCCTTGTTATGACAAGCTGCTGTCATACAATATCTTGCCAATCCAGTGACAAACTACCAAGGCTGGTCCGATCTGTGTCAAGTACTACAGCAGTAGAGAAACTCTGAACTACCTACGGTGAACTCGCATGGAGAAAAAAAAGTCAACAAATTCACCTCGTAGACAATGAAGTGTTCAGTTTTATTTAGAAATTCACAGTTTGACAGCACTACATCTGTGTAGTTCCACTTCACTCCAGTTCCACAGTACTGTGCAGCAAGACCTCACAAACAGAAACAAAACTGGCCTGGAGAGAAAGGCCCCCAATCCCATCAGACTGAGACTGAAGACAAAGCCTGGCAAAGCAGAAAGTCACTTTACATACAAGGTATAGCAGAAAACGGAAAATATCAGAAGTTAGAAAAGTGCACATTGAATAAGAACTTAAACTTTTAATAATAGTATAATCTTTTATATTCTCTACACGAAACAAACCAATCCACTCCCACGGCCTCTTCAGCACATTCAATTTATAAAACATTCAGGACTGCACAGCACACACCTATTCCAGCTTACTGTGTTCTCAGTGTATTTTCTGAGTCTAACCCCACAGGATGTAGATGTACCGTACTGAAATAAAAAGCTCACTTGTCTCTGCTTGGTGCATTAGCTGGAATACCAGTCAATACTCCTTATATTGTAAACCCACTCTGAATGGCCTATTAAGCACACATTTTAGAAAGAGGGAATGAAAAAAAAAGTCTGGTAATGCTGCTGTGTGTGGAGCCCTGTCTGTAGTGCCGGCCAGCCTGCAGCAGTGCTGTGCGTGGAGCCCTGTCTGTAGTGCCGGCCAGCCTGCAGCAGTGCTGTGCGTGGAGCCCTGTCTGTAGTGCCGGCCAGCCTGCAGCAGTGCTGTGCGTGGAGCCCTGTCTGTAGTGCGTGCCAGCCTGCAGCAGTGCTGTGCGTGGAGCCCTGTCTGTAGTGCCGGCCAGCCTGCAGCAGTGCTGTGCGTGGAGCCCTGTCTGTAGTGCGTGCCAGCCTGCAGCAGTGCTGTGCGTGGAGCCCTGTCTGTAGTGCCGGCCAGCCTGCAGCAGTGCTGTGCGTGGAGCCCTGTCTGTAGTGCGTGCCAGCCTGCAGCAGTGCTGTGCTTGGAGCCCTGTCTGTAGTGCTGTGATTCAGCTGTCCACACTTAATTCACAGCTCCTCTCCAGGTTTAACTCCCCTCTGCTCAGGGAGTGACCCCTGATTAGAAACTAGGGCAGCCTTTGGGGGAACTTGCAATTGAATCTTCTTGTACTTTGGGGCTGTTCTTTACAAACATCGCTGATGATGACCAGGCTGAACCGCGATAGCTCTGCTGTCTCTCAGGCACTCCCAGGGAGACACCCATCACTGAGCAGTGACAGGTGAACCCCTGCATTCAGGGTTTCAAACTGTTTCCCATAGCACTGACTCCAGGACAGCACAATGCAAGGGCAGGCTTGGGGAACAATCCTCCCCTTAGAAACCTTGCCACTCATTAAATGTAGGGGTGTATATTACATGTTTAAAAGTACTTTAACACAAATAAATATAGATTAGCAGCAAAGAGATACTCTGTGGCTCCCACCAGCAGGCTCTACCACACAGCTTCAACATGATGACTGGGACTGTAGGTGTCGTGAAAGAGCAGCTGGAAAAACTAGTCCACAGGACATGCCCACGTCACAACGGGTTCCCCACCAAATCACAAAATGCAATTCAATTCATGTCATGAATTTCCAACAGTCATTTGTGATCACAGTTTTGTCTTCAGTAATTGTTGCAACAGGTGTAAATAACCCCTCAGGATTTAGGAACTAGCACTGGCTCGGGGAGGAAACTAGGCACAAAAAAGTACCAGCTGACATCACTGAAACACTGACATAGACTTCAATTAAAAAAAAAACACACAAACCTTGCTGCAATCCAGATGAACTGCAATGAATTCAGTCAATCCTTCGCTGCTTTAGATACCTGGGGATTACCACATGCAGTGACAGCCACCTGGTCCCAAATCTGACTGTGCTGTGTAGTGTTCTACTATTCAAACCACACAAATTAAAACGCTGAACAAAAACGGTAAACTGAACAAGAACTATGAAAAGCAAAGCAAACTGCTTGGGCTGCTGCACAACACTGTCACAGCCAACAACATCTGATACCCTCGCAGCACTGCAAACAGGAGGGCTCCAGAACACACCAACTGCCTTCCCTCCTTCAGTCTCTGTAAAACCAGGGAGATGATGGAATGCTACCTGCGGAGCGTCACATTGAAAGCCGCTAGTCTTCTACAAACTCTTGTAGCATAAACTGCTAACATCTAAATGTACACATTTTGCTTTCTGTACAAGAAAGGTTTTTTTGTTTCTAAACAGAGAAAAGGCACATAAACAAGGAAAGGTGCGAGAACAAGGGAATGAACTCTGGGAGAAGGGGGGTGGGGGGGGGTTCCCTCTAACAAATGCGGCTCCACTGCTCGCCCCCCACACCCAGTAAACACTGGGTACACCTCCCAAGAGTCCGAGTTCAAAGTAAACACAGGCAGGAACAGCGTCTCTGTGTTACCACCCCCAGCCCCCTTGAACAGATCAGTGGGGAGTGGGGAGTAAAGTGGGGCCCTGCCACATGGGGAGGAGGAGTGTTTGTTTAGACGGGTCTCAGACCTGCCCAGACACGGCCGGGAGCCCGAACGTCCCCATGCTCATCTCCTTGTTCCCCTTCATGAAGTCCTGCATGCTGGGCATGGACCCGGTTTCAGTCTGTATCAGCCCAGCCATGTACTTCCTCGGGTCCATCTTGGAGCGCCTGCGCTTGAAGGCTCTCTTCTCGGTCTTGGTCTTGGGCGGCGGCTGGCCGTTGCAGAGGTGAGTGCAGGAGGAGATACCGCAGAAGTAGGACTCTTCGGAGTGCGAGGAGCCCTCGGAGCTGCCCTCGGAGGGGGGGCCCTTGTAGGAGGATGTACACACCTCCCCCGATGGCAGGAAGGCACTGTGGCGCTGCAGGGGGCCGTTGCTCTTCACTCCTCCGTTAGCTACTGGCGGCGTGGGGACGGAGGGCTTCAGAGTCTCCACCTTCTCCACCTTCAATTTGCAACGTTTTTTCTAAATAAAACAAGCAAAAAAAAAAAGTGTTAGGCTGACTGGAAGGTTAAATAAATAAACAAATAAATTACAGAAACAAAATACTTAAAAAGCAGCTTTAACCACTTCATTGCTGTGCTGGCACAGAATGGTTATTTCCAAACTAAATCGTGACAAATATCACACAAATAAATTCTACTTAGCACTGTGCAATTAAATGCGGTTTACTATTCTGCAGGTTACACTGCCACCTTGTGGTGCTAATCCATCAATAGAATTTCCTCTAATAAGGATTATACAGTCGTCGTCCTCCCCACCCTCCCTAGCAGTGAAGTGGCTAATCTCAATGCTTGCTGAGTAGAATGTTACAGCGCTATCTTGGGACTGGATAATCAGCACATTGCTGATATGGAATCTGTCCAGTGTGTTAACAAACACCAGTAGTTAAAGTGACACTGTACCTTTTTATTTTCTGGCGAAAACCTTAGAGGTTCTACAATGTACAAGTCATCAGAACCTACTAAAAAGGGAGAGAGGGGTGGAGATTAAATGATGGTACGGGGAACACAAGAACAGATTGAAGCATGAGCTATGCTATGCACTTGCAAGTAGTAATCAGTGATGGACAGCAGGAGTCTCTGCATCCATGGATTCATTTGAACGGATCATTTTTTCTTGTCATTTAAAAGAATTGTTCTCAACATGGAGGTCCTAAATGTGTGCCTGTCCACAGAACAACAAATGCTTCAGAAAAGAACTTTATTCCCAAAGAAATGGATCGGATTATCTGCACTTTATAGAACAGAAACACAAACAGATTGGCCATTTGCTGCATTAAAGGGGCTTGTTACCAAGATGTCCCCGGTTCAAATCCCAGCTCCGCCACTGACTCACTGTGCGAGAGTGACCCTGAGCAAGTCACTTAACCTCCTTGTGCTCCGTCTTACGAATGACACATAAAAACCCAAGGTCTACTGGAAGCGACTGCAGCAGCGTTGATGCACAGTTCACCCCTAGTCTCCAAGTCGTTTTGGATAAATTAATAATAATAATACTGTTGTTAAAGGGGGTGTATTCATCGCCAAGTGAAGGAGTTAGATATGGATATTATTTCAGAGTGAAATCATTATGGCATTAGAAGCTAGGAGTGTTTGCAGATCCATTGTGTTCCAAGGATCTGGTCTGTGGCACTGCTGTATGAACTTATTTGTGCATAAAGCTTGGGAAAGTTTTCAATTACTGTATAGCCTTATGTTTTAACACAGACACTAGTAAAGTTTAGTTTATTGTGCATTCAAGCTAGTCACACATGGAAATTAATATTATTAACAAATGAGTCGGTCATTCAGGACCTACTCAGATTTTGGTAGAATACTAGTAATTTGTATGCATGTATTTTCAAACTGGCCCCTGCAGTTAATCAGTTTATAGAATGTGCTAAGAAGGTAGCACAGAGCAGAAAGGTGTACAGCAGATAAACTGTCAAGTCATGGAAGCAATTACAATTGCATTTTGCTTCAGCCCTCTCCATTGTTCATGCAGTGTAGCAATAATTACTGCAATACCACTGCTCCCCCTCCCTTAGGGGCTGGAAACATGTTACTACTTGCAAATGGAATTAATGTTCCAGCAATGGGCATCTTAAGCCAATACTTTAAAAAAAACAAAAAAAAAACAAAACATACAGCAGTGGGGGCTGGCTGCCATGGAGAATGTCTGGCAAACAGAGGCAATAATGGGAGAAAAGGAAATGTTTCATGCCATTTTTAATGAGGGGTTTATCAGCATTGTTACAGTGGCTACAGGTCCAGCCAAGGTTTTTTCAGTTTTGCACTGAAGCTGCTTCAGTCCTGGCGGAGAGTCTCAGGAACATCTGGAAGATACTCACTGCTAATCTAGCACTGCCGGGCCAGGCACAGACAATGGCAGAGCAGTAGAGCATGTAAACCCACGCAAATTAAAAAGCAGAGCTAAATGCTGCCTAGATTGTGGTTATTCTAGTTTACAACTCTGCTTTCTGCAGGCTGAACTCTATCTCCCGAGTGATCTCTGGGCCAGCTGAGGGCACACTCCACTCTCCTGATCTACCACACTGCTCCACGGCTCCTTGCTCTGGGGGAGACAAGCCCCTTCCTCGAGATCTAGCAAGGGCTGGAAAGAGTGAGAGCACATTGCATTAGAGTCCCTGGATCTCTCTGCCTACCTACCACTCCAAGCTCCCACTCTTCTGCAAGAGGTGACACTAAGGGGCCCAATGGAGTGCAACAGCCAAATGTTATCTGGCTGTTGCACTCTATTGGCTGCGATTTTAATTTTTTTTTCTTGAGTATCTAATCAAATGCATAATTTTGTTTTCATGGGTTCCTGTAACTCATGATCCAGCTAATAAACAACTGCAGTCTTTTCTTGAGTCTTTTCATGGAACTCCAATGAACACAGCAAACACACAAATAGTTAAGACACCTGGTTCTAGAACATGCCAGAGAAGGGCTGGGTAAATCAGATTTGTTCAACACCCAGGTCCTCCATCAACCGCAGTGAAAACAAAGACCTTTAAATGTTGCCCACAAAGCGGATTACAAGTGAAAATCCAACTACGTGGCTACATTGCATTTACCTTCTGAAGCAGGTAACTGGAATGACTTGGAACGAACAAGGGGGCAAGATACCCTCCTCTTGAGACTCATGTCATCGTATGAAGAAAAGCACCTGGCAAAAAACACAGCAAGTTTAGTCTTTCCAGGCTCCTGTTAAGCCACTCCCATGGCTTGGTTCAAAATGACAAGCTGCCCTGCAGACTGGGTGAGCTGCAATACCTCTTGGGGCTGGGGTAGTGGTTGCTCTTGGGGACTGGTAAAGAGAAGACCTCCTGTGCTGGGGAGTTGCTCCCACAGCGCTGGACACACAGCAGCAGGCCCAGGCACACACACAGCACCAGCGCGATGACAAGGTAGCTTTGACGATCCGAGACCTGCACACAGGGAGAGGGTTGAGAAAACACTGCACAGCATCACAAACACCAGGAGGAAGGACCAGGTGTGGAATAAAACACAGTAACATACCAGCACAACAGTAAAAGCTTTTTAGTGAAATGGGTAGAGAGTGCGCTTTGAAGACTGTATCTGCATCACAAAACCACATACAGCACTAGAACACACACAGTACCTGCCTGGCAAGACAATGCTGGTGCCCTTTAACTCCCTCATTAACACTACTTATTAAAAATACAGCTACATAGTTGAATGCAGACATAGTTAAGATTAAACCCCAAATGAACAAATTGACAAGTTCCTGTACTATAAATGAACACAATGAATGAGCAGGGAGCTGTGCTGGGCAGTACCTCTCTCTGGAGCTGGCCCACCGTGCCAGACAGGTTCAGGACGAGCTGCGTCATGTTTTTCAGCTGGTTCTGCAGTGACTGGATAGATTCTGTTTGCCGCTGGTCCTAAAGGACATGCAAAGGAGGTGGTTTTGCCGTTTACAGCTGGATATTCTGGTTTAACAGCAGGCAAAAAAAAACCCCAAAAAATCTGGCGTCGTACCGACTAAAAGCATAAAAGACATATCTTGTTTCATTTATTTCAGAAGTAATTGCACATGTAAGCAGCCTGCAGAAATGTTAAGAGGCTAAAATAGTAACCTGCTCCTCTGCAATCCTGGAGGTGTTCTGGAGTTTGATCACGGTCTTGTTGAAAGCCCTCTGCATTTCTTCCATTTGCTTCCGATACCTTCCAATGAAAAGGAAAGGCACATCAATTAAAACACACACATTTCAACAGGAATAAAACTCAGTGGGTACATGGATAACTTATTCAAAATGATCAGTGCTGCCACAACAGACAGCAAGACAGTGCAGACAGAGTGTGGTACAGAGAGCCAGACACTCGCCTCTGGCTGAGCTCCTCCAGGTAGCGGCTGCTCAGGGACATGTTCATCTCCAGAGCCTTGATGCGGTTGTTGAGCCTCATGAAGACAGACTCCTTCTGGTTGGAGCCGTGCACCTGGTTGCCGTTGGTGTTCCCCAGATCAGTGGAGTTCTGCAGCTCAGCGTAGAAGTCAGTGGCGGTCCTCTGGAGCTGGCCATTGGAAGAGGGGACCATGAGGAGGATGTCCTCAGAGGACTGCTCGTCTCCTTTGACTTCCAGCATAACGGGGGGTTCAGCAGGCTCCACCGAGACAGACGGCTCTTCTGAGGTCCCTTTGCCAACCACAGCCTCTGTATTCACAGCAGCGGTGCCGAGCTCCACTGGGGGCACTGTTTCTGTGGGGTTAGTGAGGGCCTGGGGAGTGTCCGTGTGCTCTCCGAGGGTGGGACTGGGATTCTCCTCGCTGGGGGGTTCAGCTTCAGAGCTCGGGGATGGCTCCTCTGCAGTGCTGCTGGCTGCAATTTTCTTCCCGGTCCCAGCCTGTGTTTCAGGGGTGTTTTCGAGGTACAGTGGGGTCTGTTCAAGCAAGTCTCCAGTGGAGGAGTCCGGTATCTCCTCTGTAGGGGTTACCTTCACATGGGGGGTATCAGAGATGCTACCCTGAGGCAGAGAGGAGGACTGGCTGGGTTCCAGATCAATGGGCTCTGCAGTCTGCTCCACTGTGGTCTCCGAGTGCCGAACATCCTGTTGCTGGGAGACTGTAGGAGTAGTTTTAATGTCCCTCTCGATAAGGATGAACTGAACTTCGCTAGATGGTGGCAGCTCCTCTTTAGCAGGCTCCCGTGTCTCGCTCTGCTCAGGGATGGGCAGCGAGGTCTCTTGCTGCTGCTCAGGGATGGGAGGTGGGGTCTCTTGATGCTTCTTGAAGGAGCCTGGCTCCAGCTCCTGCTGGCCTGCGGCTCTACATTGCTGCCACTGAAGAGCCACAGCGACGGAGCACCGCTGCTGCACATACTCAGAGAAGCTGGCCATGCAGGAGAAGGTGGTGGTCTCCCCACAGTATGTGAGGCTGTCCAGCTGGTAGGAGTCCTGCCTGTCTGCAGCACCCTCCTCCTCCTCCTCTCCCTCCAGGAGGGTGACTGTGGACTGGCTGGGTTCCTCCTCCTCCTCCTGCACCAGCTGCACGATCAGGATCTCTTCCTGGGGGGCCGGTGTGGGCACTGCCTGCTCCCCAGTGTCTTCACCGGAAACCGGGGGGATCCCCTCTACAGTCTCCAGCCTGAGAAACAAACACAGGAGAGGCAAATAACATTACTACAGCTTGTAGCAATTTACAAGACGAGGCTAACAGCACATGCACAAGAAGAAAAATATAACCCATTCTCCTATAAATAAGAACATTTCTCAACTCTGAACAGAAATACTGCTATCCTAGATTATGAACAATGGAAGCGCTGTAGGAAATCCTTTTAACTTCGTATGAAACACTTATTTAACTCTGCAGTGTGAATAAACACATTCTTGCTTGAGTGAAGAATAACCTGTTGGAATACATTGCATGCACTGGTTTGTATGTATTAATGTGCACAGCTATGCAAATGACTGGAGCGTTTTAATGCATTCAAATTAGTATGAAATGCACAGTACATAATGGGAGAATATGCACATCTGAACTGTATGGGGGGGGGGGGGATCTGGGTATTGCCGAGACCATTCAAATGTTTTCCGTTGTTTTAGAGACCCTCACACACACACACACACACGACTTACACTGGAGGAGAGGTGGGAATAGGCTGGGATGCCTCGGATGTTCCTGTCATATTCACGGCTTCACCAGAGAGGTTTTCTTGAATAAAAATATTACATGTTTTCACATTCATCTAGTTTTGTTTGTGCACAGTGCAAAGAAATTGCAAATACATTTACAGTTTACAGATAATAATTTCTTGATTTATTACACAAGATGACAAATGGACTCATTTAATCACCATAAAGAACAGCATTATTATCCTGAACAGATCCAGACAAATTTCAACCCTACTCAGATTGGAGCCCAGTTTCAGAATTTCTTATTGGAGGCCTGCATTGACCGAGTGCATCACACAGGTAAAGCAACACTCCACCATTTCCGTGGTTATGAAATGGGAATCAGCCCCCATGTAGTTAATCTTTCACCTCTTGGGCAACCGTTTTCAACAAAAGCTCTTCTACAAGGAGTCTGAGCATTCAACTGCTTACAGCAAGTTTAAGCAGCTGTTCTGGTGCCACACCGCACACCACACACCACTTGGAATCTGAAGGCTTGGCGTTTGCACAGCCTTTGCCTTAATAAAGGGGGGTTTCAGAGGTTCCAGGAGTGATGTAAACAGGGCTCATAACTGAAACATTGGTGTCTGCTTCACTGAGGAGTAGCAGAGGCAATATTAGCAGGTTCAAATAAAGCACTTTGACAAAACATGCAAGACTTCAATGCCATGGTCATGATCCATCAACCTGAATAAGAAGACCCTTGAGTCTGGGAAGAGTGTGTGCAGAACATGAAACTGGGAACAGATTTTGCACTTTGAAACACACACTGTGTGTACAAAACAAAAAGAGGCAATTTGAAGAGTCTGACAAACACTTTAAATACCGTATACTGTTAAAAAAAAAAGTGAGTAACTCAATGTGCTCTTTGTTTATACAAAGTTTCATTAATTATTTTATTTATTAATTAACTTTTTTAAATGCAATACCTTCTCTCAGAGCTGCCTCCAATTCCGATTTTGCCCCCAGCATATTAGCAGCTATGTTTACCATATTCAAGATAGCATCTGCAATGCAAACACAGAGAGATGAATAGCTTCCTTCATAAGCAGCATGCTACAAAAACAAGCAGGCCAGTCTACTCGACTTTACAGGAAACCTAAAAAAAACCAAAAGCGCTGGCAGGCTGAGCCACTATTCACTACAGAAGGGTTTTTATAGCGAGTGCATGTTTTTGAAAAGCAGTACTACTCCTCTGTTTACAACTAAAGGGAAAATGAAGTGAACAGTTTGTACTGAACCCCTGTCCTGAGGGAGCAATGTGGCTACATGCTTCCCTGTGAGAACGTAATTCCACTACAACAAGCCTGGTACACATTGTGTAGAATAAACCAGGTCAAATGTGTTGGGATAGAGCAGCGATTACTGCGCGGAGAGAAACAAGCACAAAAACGCAATCCAGCACACAGGTTTAAGCACAATGCCACACTGCCTTCCAGTCACACCACTTCACATTCTTCAGGCTTCATCTCAAAGCCACCCAGTCTTCGTCATGGTTTCCACCTTTCCAGAGATCCTCCACACTGAACTTACTCACTTGTGGCAGAGCCGAGCAGGTCCTTGGAAGATTTGTCTTCCTGTGGCACATAGCCTGGAGGGTAATCTATAAAATACAATACAAATGAAATATTTGGAAATCATGCTTACATAAGAACATTGCTGGCATGCAGTTCAACTGGCCAAGGTTGAAGCTGCCAGCTGTGCTCCTGGCATGACAGGTGTGTAGTGGCGCCGACCAGAAAGCAAGACAAATGATTTGATATTGTCTGACTGGCAACACCTGAGCTTCCAGACAGCCTTTGAATGTTTCTTCAAAAGAGCCACACCCTGGAATTGGAGGGAATGCCCCCCGATCCTTACCATAATCTTCATCCAGATATTCCATCCGCTCGGAGGGGTACTGCAACTCTGCAATCTCTTCATACTCCTCCACCATGCTGGTCCCAAACACCCTGCCAGCGGACAAGCAGCACAGTTATTCTGAAGCACACAGACCGGGTCCGTGAGAGTCACACTGCACTCTGTACTAAATATTCATGACTTTGTTTGTTGAATTCAAGGACGGTAGAATGAAGGTCTCATATCCAGGAACAAAACAAAGATTCTACTAATAGAGGAACCGAGCCTTCGGGAACATCAAAAAACTGCAAACCACAAACTGCACATTCTTGCTAAGAGTATATGAAATGCTGTGGAGCAGCAGGGAACAGGGGGATGAAATGAGAGGGGAGTGTAGATCAGCAATCAGATTTCTGCCTGCTAAAGCTTTGCTTATGTAACTGCAGAACTTCTAAATACTCAAGAATTAAGAACCACATTAACCCCCTAGAGATCTATTCAATGTAGCTAAATGATGGCAGATTTGAATGCCATCATTTCCATCAGAGTAGAATGTGCCGTGGCATTGACAGATTATTACTGATTGAAGAGATTGCATGCACTTGTTTGAACTGCATAACCATGGCATACAAAGAGCTCTGTTATAATGAAATAAACGTCCAGTTTTCAGATTGGCCACAGTTTCTATCAATTTAATAGACTCCCCCCCCCACCCCCCCACCAGTCTCCTAGTTTGGGTGATTAAACTGGTTTTGTGAGAGGTTTTTGATCTGTGCTGCACTTATCAATATACAGAACATATATTTTGGGTTGTAGCTGGATGGGGTTTATCCAGTATTACTCCTTACCCCATTCTTCAGTGATCCCGATGATCATTACACTGACTTACCGAATGAGGCTGAGTGGACAGAAGTGTTCAGATCCAAAATGGGAGACAAGTTCCACCTAAAGATGACAAGCCAGTTCAAACAGTGCAATCCTGGCAGGAGATGCATTTCTAGATTTCTTTAAAATTGCACCATGCTTCTGGTTAAGTACAGTATAATGCACATTTTGCAAAGCTTTGAATTATTTAAAATTGCCCTTATCTAGCCATGCATTACTGAGCACTCAGGGTATAGTCCAAGCTTCTAATAGAGAGGAATGCTAACCTTTATGTACTTGATGAACATCTGACGCAAGAGAAGAGAGAAGAAAACAAGAGTCAGTTAAAGACCCGATTCATGCCACAGGCAAGTCAAGCAACATTTCTACTAGTACTACAATCTACAAGCAACATTCTACAAGCCTGGGAATGCAATGGAAGAATATCCAGGTAGCATGTACACTTGCAGCCTATAGCTATGCACTATGGAGAATTTAGCTGGGACAGTACGGTTAATGTCTTCGTCATATTAATGTGGTAACAATAAAAGATTGTTCAGATTGTTCAGTGCAGCATTGAGAATGGAGACAAGAGCTTCCAAGAAACCCAAGCCGAGAGGGAATTGCAAGATTCTCATAAGCAGTGAGGAAATCGAGACATTAGCATAGTTTTATGTCTTTGTGACCCATTGCTTTGATCTGGGATAACCACTTTTTCAGATAGCTGTTTTAAAACTGGGAAGTGGCTTGGGATCACAATGGGTACTGAACAAACAGTTACCCAAACTACAGGTGGAAAGAATGAGGGAAACAGCTATTAAAGTGACTGCACAGTGAAATGCCAATTCTAAAGACATTGGAAATATGCAGTTGTGTTAAAAGCAATGCATAAAATCTGTCCATCCTGACTACAGGCAGAAGTACTGCTAGCGTATTCAATAGTTATTATCACCGACACGACAGACTGAGTATTTGGTGTAGGATTACCTCTTAGCATTAACTACCACGTAGTATAAATACACCCTCCAGCTGAACAGTGCAGGCTGTCCAGTGAGAATAACTCAAGGGTAAAGGATTCACAATGGGGTTCAGTTCTAGCCAGGCCAATCATGACACAACTGAATTTGTACACTATTGAGAGGCAGTATAACTGGTGTGCAAGTTGTCTGGAGACTTGGAGATAGGAGAAATAAAGCCACGGGTGAAAAATAAATTCTGGTTAGAAAATAAAAAGTGAAGTGAAGGTTTGAACAAAAAACCTCAACCATACCCAAGCGGTTTCTGAAATGCATTCATGGCACAGTCTACCCAAACAACAAAGCAATTAGAAAGGAAAGCAGAGTCAGTAGGTGGCTTAGAGATTACCTTGACATATTTAGCATAGAGCTGCTCATCCAGTGGAAATGTCTGCACTGTTCTCTCATCTCGGCCATGGAAAGTACCCAGTTTAACCCACTTATTGGTTGGGTACCTTAAAGGAAAACAATGAATAAAATGAAGTGCAGAATAAACCACCTAAATGGGGGATGGGAGGTCTACACAATGAAAATGTGATATTCAATGGCAGTGACTAGACCACTTCTTTCTTTATATTAAGCAACACATTCTGGATTGATATATATTTATGTACACAGAAGACATTGTGCTTTCCCCTGCACTTGCACAGCAATGTAAAACAACATCTCCCAGATCTCTCTGGCTCAGGGTAAAACTAACCGGTCACTGATGGAGACAAGGAAGTCCTTTGGAGTGGAGGAGAACAGCTCGAAGTTTGCGATGTCCAGCTGCTTAACTTGAATCGGTTCACAAAGTTCAATCACAAACCTGAAAGTTGAGGAAATGCACACATTGAACTGAAAATGAGAACTTCATAAAAATAGAACTGTGCATGCAAATTGAGAGTGCAGAGTCAGCCTGGGTGTGCACAGTCCCACCCATCTGTATTCAGAGTCAGCCTGGGTGTGCACAGTCCCACGCATCTGTATTCAGAGTCAGCCTGGGTGTGCACAGTCCCACCCATCTGTATTCAGAGTCAGCCTGGGTGTGCACAGTCCCACCCATCTGTATTCAGAGTCAGCCTGGGTGTGCACAGTCCCACCCATCTGTATTCAGAGTCAGCCTGGGTGAGCACGGTCCCACCCATCTGTATTCAGAGTCAGCCTGGGTGTGCATGGTCCCACCCATCTGTATTCAGAGTCAGCCTGGGTGAGCACGGTCCCACCCATCTGTATTCAGAGTCAGCCTGGGTGTGCACGGTCCCACCCATCTGTATTCAGAGTCAGCCTGGGTGTGCACAGTCCCACCCATCTGTATTCAGAGTCCTCACACTTGTTTACAAAGTGATCTAGTACACCAAGGGGAGTTCATTTTAACAAACATGGAGAACACACATCCCAGAAACACTTCCTGTGAAGGACCTTCTGGACTCGCTCTTACTCAGAAAATACAAGCTACCTTAAGGAGACGACAAAAATCGTTCCCGAGATGTGAACAGGCCTGTGTAGAAAAGCAGGCTTGAGTTTTTTTTTGTTTTTTTTTTAGAAACAAACAAAAATTGTTTATTTGCTGGGAGATAGAACACAGGGAGACCTCAAATAAAAACAGGAGAAACAAAGACTAAAACACAAGTGGTTTTCCAATGTTGAAGTTTAAAACTAGTATTGCAACACACTTACAAAAGACAAGGCAAGTTAAAATCTCCTGAGGACCATCTATTATTTGATTGATTCTCCAACTTACCATATCTTAGTGCTGCAGGGGTTTAGCATATACAGGTCCATGTTTTCCATCAATATAGCCGAAGTGCTCTGAGAAGAAATAGAGGGGAAACAAATGAAGTGCACTTGCTGAGGGATTAGCAAGCCCCCACCCCCACACACACAGCACTGCAGAAACAGCCCCTGTGTGAAGAGCCCTACCTTTGCTTCTGTGTTGGCTGCTAGGATTTTGGCCCCACACTCCACGGAGGCGTAGTTATTGAAGTTCTTCTGTACTTTCTTTACAATGTGTGGGCTCCCATTGGAGGAGGGGTGCATGGACTGACCTGTGGACAGGATTTAGCATTTTTTCATTCACAGTTTTATGACTTTCAGTTCCAAGTTAGCAGAAAGCAATTTATATCAACTTATCTCTCAGGGCCCAATTCAATTTGTTTTTAGGAATCTAGAAATACATGCAAAGAACAAATCTGATTTACACATCATGCATAGGGTTGTGATTTTGTCATGGTAAAAATGTCAAAAAAAACAAAAAAAACAAACAAAAAAAAAAAATCACAGTCAAAGTCAATTTTTACCGGTGCCGTTTAAAAATTAAAAAAAAAAAAAAAAAAAAAAAAAAAATTATATATATATATATATATATATATATATACACACACACACACTAATTTTAGTATTTGTAAACATATCTAATGTATTTAACATGTATTTGCTTTTAAAAAACAGTACCTTTCACACAAAAATCATAACAGAAATATGCTTACCTTTTCATTTTAACATGTATACCTTGTCTGATGTAACAATTTTTTTTTAAATACATGTTCTGGTTGTATATTGAGAATTGTACAATATGCTTTCTGTTAACGTCTATTTAAACACAGCTGTGGCTTTGGTATTACAGGATGTACATTAAAAGAGTACAAGGCTGGTTCTCATTTCCACTGCTGGCAGGTAGAAATCTGGTTCATGCTTCTCCAGGACTGTAAACCGCCCTCCCTTTAGGCTTTGCATTAGCAAATGTAAGCAGAGGTATATATTTTCCACACAAAAGGCTTCAGTTTATTTGAAGTTTGTTTCTCATTAAAGCTGCTCCCTCCACTTTCATGCAACTCTTTGGGATATTGCTCTGTCAGCTGCTTAGAACTTAATTAAGCAACTTTTTGGCTCGTTCTGTGCAAGTATTCAGCTTTATTTGACGTTTGCTAAACGCTTTAACTTTGCACTAAAACCAATTAAAAAAAACTCCTTTCCCATTTCCTATTGTCAAATTGAGTGGAAACAAACGTCAATTCAGGAGTTCATGAAAAACCACATCCCCAATCATGCAAACTAATCGAAACAGAACGTGGTCCACATTTGCAGTTAGCTGCTTGACTTTAGATTCCTAAAATGCTTTTTCTCAGGTAAAAAAATCTAAGTTGGACCCTTCGATTATTTCAGATAATCGCCACATTCTTATTTGGCCACTAAAAAACAATAAAAACATCCATAAGAATGCATAGTGTGGAAAAACACTATAATGTATGAATTGTGAAAGAGCCGTCATCTTCCTGTTCTAACAGCAGAGCAGTGTTATGTAATGCAGTGCTGCACTGTGCATGCTCCAGCTCCTCTCGACACACAATTATGAGAGACCAAACAGCCTGAGATACTGATCTTGTATACAGTTTCTACAAGTAGATACAAAAAAAAAACAACTGCACAGGGCTTTAGCTGTAATAATCTGCAAAACAATGAAACAATTTATCCATGTCCCTTATGAATTGATGACTGCCTCACCTGAACTCCCTCAATAAACAGTTACTTTTACAACACAAGCGTTATCAGTTTCAAAGCCGACACTGAACAGCACACTGCCGTTACACAATAGTGGAGCAGTGGCATCGTCCTTCTAATGCCAAGTCTTTGTGACGGCAACCCCACTATCTTGAGGGACCCAAGTGCCAGGGCTTACTCTTTTCCTTTTCCACCTCCAGAACTTTCTTCTTCCACTCGTCGAACGTGGGAATATCTTCTGGGTCTTTGCTGGGCTGGACAGCAGTGGGGTCTATCTCACCAACTTTGCGAGGGTCCGCGTTCTGGATAGTCAGGGAGAACGATACAAAGAAAGATATCAATGAATAAATAAATGGAGTGTGGTCACACATTGACAGTGCAGCGATACACCAAGATGAAAGACAAAGACAAACTCTGGTAATGAGTTCAGTAGCACATGGACAGAAACGCAATCCATACAGAAGATGGAAAACAAAAAGTTCACTGCAGTTCAACAACCTACATTTTCAACACCCTATTTAGGGTTAAAGTACTTCTAAATGTGAAGAAACGTGCACTGATGGGCAGTACAGCACAAGAATGTTTTTGTGAGTGTGTATTGTTGATGTTTTGTACAGAACAAACCCCTTTCAGAGTTAAGTGGCTTACCTTGATTTCGTGAGAAGTGTTAGAGTTGTAGTCCCTGCTTGTCTCCTTGCCCACTCTCGTGAGTTTGGTATCCAGGTCTGTCTTTGTCCCCCTTCCCCTGGCAGGAGTGCTGGAGATGTTCTCCACAAGCTCTTCCGAGAGGCTGCTTACAACACAACAGAAAGAGGAGGGAAAGCAGAATCCTCTGAGTGGGCTGATCTTAAAAAAAGCAAGCGATGCATGAAATATGTTAGCTTGATAACAGGATTATCTCTTTAGCGATGACGACAGGGAGAGAGAAGCAAGGTGTGCGGAGCAGAGCTTTATTGAGCGGAGCGGAGAAAATGATACCTTCTATTGGAATGTGGCTCAGCGTGGTTGACAGGCCGGCTTCAGTACTCACCTGGTGGGTAGCCTGCCAAAGGAGGGGGGCTCGCTATGAGGGGCCGCCACAGGGGTCCCTCCAGCCTCACAGTCAGCAGCTGACTGCTCAGCATCATTAGAGCTGCCTACAGGGGTATCAGCACTGGAATTCTCTATTGCACTGAGGGAAAGAAATAACACGCCATTTACCGGGTTGCCCTTTTAGGCATGGAGGGAAGGCATGGAGAAAAAGCGCCTTTCTGCAGCAACAAATGCCACTATTGTAGTACATGATGTTCAGGAGCCAGGCTAGTGATTTAGCTTTACAGCTGCAGAAGAGAGTTCATTTACTGCCTGGTGATTACATGATTAGTTAGCATCCAAACAGACTACTTCAGAGTCTTCTTTCTTGCTGGGTCTTTGTTTCATAACACGCAAGCTGCTATTTTTTTACGCTGCAGTGCCTTGCATTGATAATTATATTTAAACAAAAAAAAAAAAAAACGGCTTCATCAGGAAAGCCAGAATCATTTTGATCACTCTTCATCATTCAGTGGATTGAAAACGCAGCAGTACTCCTGCATGTAAAAGAATAGGAGTAGCAGCTTACACGGGAAAGAAGTCTCAAGCTGATGACTTGGGTGACCCCAATACTGGTAAAAAGAGTCCAAAAAGAGCTCAGCTTGGAGGTTTTCCATATTTTGACGTGCAGCTAAATTAACAGTCGACATCTTTGAAGGTTAAATGCTTTAAAAAGCATCTTAAATGAAGCAGCATGTATGTTTACACCAGTTACTGTAGGGCTGAAGGAGTCATCAGAATCATTAGGTGACATCTTACCTCCCAGTCTCTCAAATCTAACCACTACGCCACACTGCCTCCCAGTCTCTCAAATCTAACCACTACGCCACACTGCCTCCCAGTCTCTCAAATCTAACCACTACGCCACACTGCCACCCAGTCTCTCAAATCTAACCACTACGCCACACTGCCTCCCAGTGTCTCAAATCTAACCACTACGCCACACTGCCTCCCAGTGTCTCAAATCTAACCACTACGCCACACTGCCTCCCAGTGTCTCAAATCTAACCACTACGCCACACTGCCTCCCAGTCTCTCAAATCTAACCACTACGCCACACTGCCTCCCAGTCTCTCAAATCTAACCACTACGCCACACTGCCTCCCAGTCTCTCAAATCTAACCACTACGCCACACTGCCTCCCAGTCTCTCAAATCTAACCACTACGCCACACTGCCTCCCAGTCTCTCAAATCTAACCACTACGCCACACTGCCTCCCAGTCTCTCAAATCTAACCACTACGCCACACTGCCTCCCAGTCTCTCAAATCTAACCACTACGCCACACTGCCTCCCAGTCTCTCAAATCTAACCACTACGCCACACTGCCTCCCAGTCTCTCAAATCTAACCACTACGCCACACTGCCTCCCAGTCTCTCAAATCTAACCACTACGCCACACTGCCTCCCAGTCTCTCAAATCTAACCACTACGCCACACTGCCTCCCAGTCTCTCAAATCTAACCACTACGCCACACTGCCTCCCAGTCTCTCAAATCTAACCAACTTAAATACCATTGAATAAAGCAGGGTGTGAATCCTCACCTTGGCTGAGTAACAGGAGGGATCTCTGAGGTAGGTGTGCTGGAAATGTTATCAGCCGTAGCAGAAGCACTGGAAGTAGCTTCATACAGGCTGGATGTAGGGTCTGGGTCCGGGTCCGGGTCCAGGTCCGGCTCTGGCACTGGCTCAGTCACAGATTCAGATAAAGACGCAGACTCTGCCTCAGTCACAGATTCAGATAAAGACGCAGACTCTGCCTCAGTCACAGATTCAGATAAAGACGCAGACTCTGCCTCAGTCACAGATTCAGATAAAGACGCAGACTCTGCCTCAGTCACAGATTCAGATAAAGACGCAGACTCTGGCTCATCTGCTTTCACATTCTGCAGGCAAAGTTAAAAAATAAGTTTGTAACATGTCAAACTAAAGATTCCCGTTTCATATTAACACAAAACTCAGCCTAATAGACTAGCTGTGAGAAGAGGCGGGATTGCTGAAAATACAGGCTCCCCCTTGCTGTGTGAGTGAATGGCTGCTCAAGGGTCAACAGCATGTGTTGGCTTCACCAGCCAGGATCCGCACCAATCAACACTCACCTTGAGCCAGCTGATATACCTGCTAGTCTGCAGGATCCCAACTAAGAGCAAACTGTCATTACGCTTGTAATTAGCTGTAACTTCATAGATTTTAGAAACAAATCTGGCTAGTTCTATACTCTGTTTGAAAAAACGAAAAGAAAAATACTTTACCTGCTCCTGCCCTTCATCTTTCGTGCAGTCTTCTGCTAAAGTGTGTATTTGCAAAGAAAGTTCTGCTCTCAATCCAACATCATAGGATGACTGGATCTCTGTGGACCTCTCATCTGCACCCTGTTGGGAGGTAATATTGTTAGACAAACCTGCTGATCTCAGAGAGTCAGGAGGGTGAGCAAGCCAGCCCGACGAGTCTTGGCAGCACTAAAGCAATAACTATTACATTTTACTTCACTTACCCAGGCTCTCCCTCAGTAAAAGCATCCTATGCAGTACTGTTAAACCCTTTCATTTTGAAGCTCAGGAAATGTATGGCTGGTTGTAAAATCGGTAAGCATCTTGGCAGGCACTGTAGTGCTAAACATAGCTAAACTCTGCCCCCTTCCCCTTTGTATATTGCAGAATCACAACAGAGATCTTGTGGCCTGTTAACAGTAGGAGATGGTGGACAGTGGGAGTGTTACCGTTGAGTCAATGTTCTCCTCATGCTTTTCCTGGGGTCTGCTATCCTGTGCAAACTGTGCTGAGGCAGCAGAGCCCTCTTCCGAACAACACACATGTCGACTGGAGCACCTGGAGAGCAGAAACAAGCTGTCTGTCAGAAAGAACTCGCGGAAAATCTGAAAAGACCTTGCCCTCCGGCATTCCAATGCTGAGGTCTACTGCATCATACACAAAACAGAAAAACAGAGCCCAAAGAAAAAATAAAAATATTAACAGAGTATAAAGAAATCTAAAAATGAAATTACAGTAAGGATGAACAAAGCACTGTGCCCGAGCTCTTATCATACCAGAGGGTTTAAAGTCTAAGTGAGGTGGAAGTGGTTTGTGTAGAAAGGCTGCTGAAGCAACACAAATGGAATATTTGGATGGAGTTTAATAGGCAGCTCCAGTGGCACAGCTGGCTCCCTCTCAATCCTGTCACACAGTTTAAATATCGACAGTACCCAGAAGGGTCCAATGACAACAGCACAATGCCATCTGCCAACCGAGCCCAGAGACGAAAGGAGCCCTGCCATCTTTCATTCTGGACAGGGGCATGACAAAGCCCACGGTCTGCTCAAGTCATTCACACAGGTAGTCTACTAGTCTGCGGTGCAAAAGAAATACAGCCAGGTATAGCAGCAAACACAAGGTACAGGTTTTGGGATGATGCTGACTTGAAGTTATAATGATACTGGTTTCACCAGTGCTTCATCAGGGTCAGATTTCTGGTTATTTGTTATTATTTTTTATAAATACCTTAAAGACTTCATGATGGTGGAGCTGCCTAAATAAGGCTGTAGTGGTTCACCTCAATGACTTACATTGGGAAATGCCCTTGAAACCTGACACATGCTTGTCCAAAGATCATACTCCGCCTGTGCTATCAGGTCCATTCTCCACGTGCACATGTGTTTATCAGCTCATCTTTTACTCATACAGCCAACAGCAACAAGTGACACTATGCAGTAAGTTTACACAACATTGGGAAGTGCTATGGCAGCTGGGCTTGTTTTAACTGTCACTCTGCCGAACATATAAACACAGCAATATTAGGCTATCATGTTAATTAGTGATGAGGCAATACATTACAACAGAACTGTAAAGCTTTAATAGGCACAGTATAGAGCAAGGGTCTCCAACCCTGGTCCTGGAGAGCTCTAATCCTGCAGGTTTTCCAGGTGTCTAGTTCAGCAATGGCTAAACATCTGGAACATGTTAATCTGAACTAAGTAAAACAATAATTGGTTCAATGAAGTAACTGGGAGCTCTGTTGAAATGCAAAGCAGAAGCCTCCACAGTTACAGTATGTGCAACTGCTGTATGGCTTCCTTTCCAGTGCAATGATATCTCTATGGCCAGACTGTCTGTACCGAAGCATTGTTTGAATCCCAGTGCTCTCACTCAATCAGCAGTGTGTGAAAGGCTTTATCACGTCCCCATAAGTGCACTACCAGATTGTTTTGTCATGTTGAAACGAGAAAAATCAAAAAACACAAATGCAAAGAGCACAAAGGGAAAGCAGTTACAGCTGTCATGTGAGCACAGCTTTTAAAGCAGGCCGTTCGCAGCGCCACAATAACTAAATGAAATTCAAGCAAACTCACTTCTGCTGGTTTTGTTTTTGGTGATGACCAGTTGCAGTAAAGCTGCATCAGTATTGACTGTGATGCTGTTTATACAAATGAAGGCACTTGCCAAAATTGCCATGCACTGAAGAGCCTGAAATACTAATCAAATTACAGTAAGAACAATAAGAAAATATCCACAAGGAACAAAATCTACATATAGGGGGATCTTATTTCCTCTGAAAGCAACCAAGTGAAACAAAATAGCCAAATATGAGGTTACACATTTCATGAACTCTTCAATGTATCAACATAGCTTTTGAGCTAATCAGTTTCACACCAAGTTGGTTTCCTCTAAAAGACGGTGTGCAATTATAGTGTCAAATATCTAGCCAGATAAGCAGAGTATCAAGTATTATACTTCTCAGTATAATGAGCCAAAAAGCACTTTGACCATCTATTCTTAGTAGTCTGTGAAATGGCTACACTACAAAGAGATATTTTAAAGTCACACTCAAAACATTTTATTTGTAAAGATGCCTGCTCAACGCATGGCTGGTGCTGTGCTGTCCCGACAGATCAGAAGCTCTGAAGAGTAAGTCAGGCAGACGCATTTGGTCACTTGTTTCAGTATTAGATACAGCTCTTATCAGTCACCGCTCTGCATGGAAACACAAATCCACCTCATCCGTTCTAATCCTCCCAATGTTCCCACTGACACAGAAAGGGAGATCCAGCTGAAAAATTGAAAAGTACACAAATGTTTTAATGTGGGGCTTTGTGATGACAAACCACCCCAGGCTACGGATTCATAAATACTGCTGTCTTTATTAGCTGCCCTTACTCACTACTGTGCAATCCCACTACCACAGTATTCCCACTCTCACCAGAAGGGAATGAACCTCGAGGTCCGGATCAATACAATTACAAAACAGAATAGGAAAGATCTGGCACACAGTCTCAAAATAGCGTGCTGTACACTGTGTGAGATACGGGTGTTCAGCTGTGCTTGTTTGGGGCTCCTAGTCCTTGGTGAATGGAAAGACACTTTCAAATATCCCTTGTTTAACTCAGCTCACAGTGCAGGAGGACACTGGCTAGCTGTGGGGGCAGTTGCAGCTGTTCAGGTTTTGCCTGATCTGTGATGAAGGGATTTATACAATGCAGTAAACAAATTAATCAAGAAGGTTATCAAGAAGTAAACCGTGGCATTGCACTGTAAGGGAGGACTTCAGCATGCTGCTATCAAGAACAAGTCAGGAGTACATAAAGCACAGACACATTTAAAACCTCTACAGGTGTTCACTGTAAAGAAGAATAGGTCATGATGACTAACATCAACGTCATGAGTCATAGGCTTCAAATAAGAAAAAACTCAGTCTTTAGCTAGTCCATCACAATTAGATTAGCCATTCTCTAGATATGATACGTGCGGAACATTGTCGATTTTGAATACAGCATGATCAATTTAGTGTGCATACTGTAGGAATGGGAAACTGACTTTGTCAGCCATCTCTACAATCTTTCAACATGCAGTTTCCCCCCTAATTACTTCCCCCAATCATGGCAGCAGTATGATGTCAATTCTGCCTATTAGACCAACAGACTTACTAAAAATCTGATTTAATAAAATCATACAGCAATCCTGTGGTAAGAAGAGTGGTGTGTAGACTGAGCATTCACACCCAGCTGGTATAAACACAGGAATCTGCTGCAGCTTCTTCAGCTGGGTCCCTGAACAAGCGTCATTAGCTTCATTAAGAATTCCAAGAGAAACTTTTACAATTTCAGCGTTTCTAAGAGTCAGTCCCAGTACAGACAGATCTGAAATGCTGATCAGACGCCCGTAGTTTGACAAGCCAAGCAATACCACAGTTCACAAACTGGAAAACAAAAAAAAACAAAAAAAACAAGTGTGAGTAACCATGACTGGAAATGAGAAGCACATCTTAACTGCACTGCTGTGTGTGATAGCAGACGGATGTGAACTGTCTCCATATATACAATTGAGGTTGTATCTTTGTAGCTGCATATTTGAGGTTTTATTTTTTCCTCAAATTGAGTGGGAAATTTGGGCTGCGTCTTAAATTCGAAGGAATATGGTATTCTTAGAAAGCATGGCAAAGTCTCAAAAGACATTTCGTTGCCTTTCAAACTTGGTATCCTTGTTATGTAAAGATGAATCTCTTCAAGATAAAGTACCTTGAACTTAACACTAGAGCATGTTACTCCTAGAAACCAGAACTGCAATTTGCATTTTCGCAATCCCCAGATTATCAGCCCTGTACACGTAAAATACTTCTGAAAGACTTTGTTTTACAGGGATAACTATCAATTGTTATCAACTAACAATCTGTGAAATTACTGGACTACATTTAAAAAACAAACAGTTTCAATGTATACATTTAAAAAATGCAATAAAAACTGTCAGGAAATAAATAAATCCAAGGCTGGTAAAGTTGTTGAGCTAGAATTATACTGTACTAATCGGGCATCAACACTGAACAAGAGCTGGAAGAGAGGAGGGAGAGAGAACAGACATGATACTAAAGCACGAAAGAGAAGAGAGACTGCCCTTGGGAGAGCCTGGCTGAACCCATCATGTGATCCGAAGCGATCTGAAAGGCATTCTGTCAGCACTGTGCTTCAGCGGAGCAGCAGAACAGGCTGATCAACCCCAGGCAAATCAGGAAGCACACAGCATGCCAACCCCAGCAAACTGAACTGCACTCCTGAGAACACTTGAATCTATTGATGTAACCAGGAGGGAACCCACGAGAGTCTCCTGTCATTTACAAGAGGGTCCTGGAAGACAGCAGTGGCACAGCTCCCCATCTCTGGAGATGCAGAGTACCCGAGAGGAAGAGACAGAAAGGTGAATAGAAAAACACCACATTTAAGTAGTTGAGAAGCAAACAGCAGCAATGCTACACTGTTGGATCACCAAGTGCAATTGGAGGAGACCACCAAGGAGACAGGCATGCCCCTTCATTCAAACCCTTTGCAAGCTCCCTGATCCACAGGATTTCATATCCTGAAGTAATTACACCTTTAAAAACAAAAAGTATGCGTTATAGAAGTTCAAATGAATTTTCTATGCAGCCCAAAAGCCACTGTCTGCCAGAGAGGGTCGCTAGGCTGCTGAACCACTGAAAGAGCTTAATGTCTTCCCAATGGTCTGTAAGCAAGAACAACTGAAACCAGCACACACAAAACCAGGCCTCGTCCGATTGTTCCACTTGATAAAACAGAATAAAAGAGCTCAGCCTCGTCCAGTAAACATTCCTCTGGATGGGTGCACAGTGCTCAATACACACACCTCGCAATGCTCTTCACTGTTTGCAGCACTATTTACTGCAGAATGCAGAGGGCTCAATAGTCATTTGAATATTTTCTATTACTGTCTGAAGAAACAATGAAGATGTGATATAATACCAGAGCCCCAGGTCTCAGTCACCAGTGCAAGCTGTTATTAGACTTCACTCTCTACCCAATGGCTCTGCCTGACTGTATTGTTTTGCCCTCAGTATGTATTTTGAGTAATATTAAGCTTGCTGTTTACTATTCATTCCTCAATAAATAAAGAACGCCTGCAGGCTTTACTCTACTGGTGACTGAGCTAGCATGCAATGCTCGAGTTTTCTAATGCGTTTTGATTTGAAATGACCCACCCCTAATACAACACACTTACTCTGAGATTTTACAACATGCACAAGTCTGAATAGCAGCCTTCTCGTGAGTAATTCCTTCAGCTTTGATTGAAGTTTACATCTTCACTTTCTCATCTGTTAAATAAACCCTTTAGGCAAGAGCACTATACAAACACACATACACAGAGTCACGTATGGCAACACACGCTCTAGCAAAGCGTTGCCTCTGTTGTCACACGATTAATGAAGACTGTGAAAAGAGAGACACAGTGGCAAGGGCCAGCTGCAGTGATAACTGTTCATGTTCTTTTCTGGCTTCAAATTAATTTCTAGTAAATATCCCAGGAATCCTGAATCCCAGTCCTACAAGAAGAATACACCCCCACTGTACAGGAAGGCATGGCTACACACATTCCTCCGATCACATTAACTCCCTACTGCTAGCACATGAAGCATAAAACACCAAGCACAGATTCAGTCAGGAGTTGCCTACACCCCTGTGCATGAATAGCCTTCTGTATGGGGCCTCAAGTCATTTCTTACCCTGTTGTTACTGAAAACTGCTAACAGATGCATTTTTTTTCTTTATTTGAATGCCTGACCCATGTTCACAAAGCTGGTCTAATTCACATGCGATCACACCAGGCGTAAGTGCCCATTTACAATCAGCATGTTAATTAATGTCGTGGAGTAGCTGGCTAGCCCAGTAAAACACAACTGGGAACTCGAACCACTACTACAACTGTTCAATAAATCAGAGTCAAATGTTTCAAGTGTCGATACCTACAGTGCAATGCTGGTTCTCTTCAGCACACGGTAGATGCCGTGATGATTAAATCATAAATATCCCAGAAGTGCAGTGTTACTGTCCATCTTTGAAAACGTCTACGGGATATACATGCGAGAAGAGTGATCAGTTCTGAACAGAATCAACAGCTGCCTGACTGCTCAGACCTCTGATACCTGCTCCTTTAAACAGGTCTAAAAAGAGCTCTTCAAAACCCAGGGCTGGGTCCCAAGCACTGCTCCTTTAAACAGGAGATCTAAAAAGAGCTCTTCAAAACCCAGGGCTGGGTCCCAAGGCAAGGCTCCTTTAAACAGGAGATCTAAAAAGAGCTCTTCAAAACCCAGGGCTGGGTCCCAAGGCAAGACTCCTTTAAACAGGAGGTCTAAAAAGAGCTCTTCAAAACCCAGGGCTGGGTCCCAAGGCAAGGCTCCTTTAAACAGGAGGTCTAAAAAGAGCTCTGCAAAACCCAGGGCTGGGTCCCAAGCACTGCTCCTTTAAACAGGAGATCTAAAAAGAGCTCTTCAAAACCCAGGACTGGGTGCCAAGCACTGCTCCTTTAAACAGGAGATCTAAAAAGAGCTCTTCAAAACCCAGGGCTGGGTCCCAAGCACTGCTCCTTTAAACAGGAGGTCTAAAAAGAGCTCTTCAAAACCCAGGACTGGGTGCCAAGCACTGCTCCTTTAAACAGGAGGTCTAAAAAGAGCTCTGCAAAACCCAGGACTGGGTGCCAAGCACTGCTCCTTTAAACAGGAGGTCTAAAAAGAGCTCTTCAAAACCCAGGACTGGGTGCCAAGCACTGCTCCTTTAAACAGGAGATCTAAAAAGAGCTCTTCAAAACCCAGGACTGGGTGCCAAGCACTGCTCCTTTAAACAGGAGGTCTAAAAAGAGCTCTGCAAAACCCAGGACTGGGTGCCAAGCACTGCTCCTTTCTAACCCTGCAGGGTTTGACGAAACAAAAAACGCTACCAAGTTGAAACGAACATCCCCAGTCACTGCTGTACATCACCAATTAAACTACCATGAAAAAGACCAGGACCTTTAGTGTATCCAGTGCATCTCTGTACTGTACAAGTAAATACGCTTGTGCAACACACCGACACATCCCCCCACATTCTGATACTTCCAACACTAAAGTTAGTTGTGCTAAACTTTTTATGCAGATTGGATACACAGTACCTAATTAAAGTATCGAACGAGACTGGCTGCTTGTAGGCATGCAGATTCCCACGACTGTATTTATTGATTAAATCTGCACTCTTGACACTTTGGTGAATGCATCTGTCAAACGAAGAAAAAGCCAACAGGGTAAAGTGCAATTAGAACAAATGAACACAGGGTGGCAGCCAATATGACTGCAGAGATGGCGTGCTCCGCAACACATGCTTGCCAGCATGTTCTCCAAATCAGTTAGGAGGCTACCAATGAATTCTGAGTAATGGATTAGTCCTAGCTTGCCTTGTTAGGTCATACACAACTTGATTTCACATTCAGAAAGACAGACACACTCACACCTTTTAAAAACACCCTGACCTCACTGGCAACCAATAGGGACATTCCTTCTGAATTGCTATACTGATGAAAAAGGCCTCTAGAAATCACACCCATGCAAATCAGTTAGTGTCAGCCTATTGTTTAACTTAATAAATACATGATGGCCATTTGAATGGCCTGATCCAGTGTCCACAGTCTGAGCTGTGTGGAGTAGTAATAAGCTGTAGATCCAGGTGTGCAAGCACAGCACCTTCATAGACAGTAAAGCGATTGCACTACAAGCATGTCAAATGACATGGGAGTCGAATAGGGCCAGACGTAAAGGTGGGCTTGTTTCCGAGACAACCCACAGAATTATTTTCACAAGTCCAGATGAGAAATGGTCAACAACAAACACTATAGCCTTCTATCAGTACACTGTACAGCCAAACAGAGAATGAGAGCAGCGAAAAAAAAAACATCTGTAACTAAGAGACTAGATTAGTTCAGACATGTTTATTTAAACATTCACAGGTTTCTGTTCTCACGCCTGCACTAGCCAGCCAACCCCCCACTCCCTCCCAGCATATTATCAGACACATGGGAGGCCAGTTACAGTATTCAGAGAGCACTCATATAGGTGCATTTACAACAGTATTGTACTAATTAATACAAACCATTAGAAATCACTGTTCTGTCAAGTTTTATTAAAACAGTATCTCAATGTTTAACCATTTTTTTAAATAGTTTATTGCAGGAAAAATGCATCTGCAGTCACAAGTGAAAACAAAAAAAACAATCACACGTGTAGCCGAGCAAATCTTTACATTCAGGTCGCCAGTGTTGATGTCTCTTTACAAAATGATGTGTCCTCGGCAAACCAGCAGCCTTCATGAAAACGTTACAGCAAAGACTTCGTAGAGACACATAACTGGGTTCAAATGAGAGGCAGTAACCAGCAGCTGGAATCAGACCGACAGTAAAGGGGACGCATCCAGACAGCTTCACCCTTCACACAGAGACACCCCGCACACAGCTTCACCCTTCACACAGAGACACCCCGCACACAGCGACACCCCGCACACAGCTTCACCCCTCACACAGAGACACCCCGCACACAGCTTCACCCTTCACACAGAGACACCCCGCACACAGCTTCACCCTTCACACAGAGACACCCCGCACACAGCTTCACCCTTCACACAGAGACACCCCCCGCACACAGCTTCACCCTTCACACAGAGACACCCCGCACACAGAGACACCCTTCACACAGAGACACCCCGCACACAGAGACACCCCGCACACAGCTTCACCCTTCACACAGAGACACCCCGCACCCAGAGACACCCTTCATAGAGACACCCCGCACACAGAGCTTCACCCTTCACACAGAGACACCCCACACACAGCTTCACCCCGCACACAGCGACACCCCGCACACAGAGACACCCTTCAGAGACACCCCGCACACAGCTTCACCCTTCACCCAGAGACACCCCGCACCCAGAGACACCCTTCACAGAGACACCCCGCACACAGCTTCACCCTTCACACAGAGACACCCCGCACACAGCTTCACCCTTCACACAGAGACACCCCGCACACAGAGCTTCACCCTTCACACAGAGACACCCCGCACACAGAGACACCCCGCACACAGCTTCACCCTTCACACAGAGACACCCCGCACCCAGAGACACCCTTCATAGAGACACCCCGCACACAGAGCTTCACCCCGCACACAGAGACACCCCGCACACAGCTTCACCCTTCACACAGAGACACCCCGCACACAGAGACACCCTTCACACAGAGACACCCCGCACACAGCTTCACCCTTCACACAGAGACACCCCACACACAGAGACACCCCGCACACAGCTTCACCCCGCACACAGAGACACCCCGCACACAGCTTCACCCTTCACACAGAGACACCCCACACACAGCTTCACCCTTCACACAGAGACACCCCGCACACAGAGACACCCCGCACACAGCTTCACCCTTCACACAGAGACACCCCACACACAGCTTCACCCTTCACACAGAGACACCCCGCACACAGCTTCACCCTTCACACAGAGACACCCCGCACACAGAGACACCCCGCACACAGCTTCACCCTTCACACAGAGACACCCCGCACACAGCTTCACCCTTCACACAGAGACACCCCGCACACAGAGGCACCCCGCACACAGCTTCACCCTTCACACAGAGACACCCCGCACACAGCTTCACCCCTCACACAGAGACACCCCGCACACAGAGCTTCACCCTTCACACAGAGACACCCCGCACACAGCTTCACCCTTCACACAGAGACACCCCGCACACAGAGACACCCCGCACACAGAGGCACCCCACACACAGCTTCACCCTTCACACAGAGACACCCCGCACACAGAGGCACCCCGCACACAGAGCTTCACCCTTCACACAGAGACACCCCGCACACAGCTTCACCCTTCACACAGAGACACCCCGCACACAGAGACACCCCGCACACAGCTTCACCCTTCACCCAGAGACACCCCGCACACAGCTTCACCCTTCACACAGAGGCACCCCGCACACAGAGGCACCCCGCACACAGAGGCACCCCGCACACAGCTTCTCCTCAGTACCTGTGTTACAGTGATGCTGCCGCTTGTCCTTTATGTTTAAATGCCACAGTTACTTTTCAGAGCACATTAAAACTGTACAGACGGGATTCGTTAGTATAATTCCCATTCGTATCAATACCACAGTATATCCCTAGCATCCTCACAAGGCAGAAAGAGGGTCACCAGCTTCCATAGGATTCGGTACACGTCCCGTTTCTAATCTGTGGTCTTTTACTGTAAAACTAAACTGGATCTACAGTACAGCACAATATGGGTTCTTTCAGATCGCTCTCACCCTGACTAGTGCCACACTGTTTATCAAGTGATCTTGGTTAATGCGTTTTGCACCCCACCCATAAAATGAACTCCCACACAGTTTGAAAAACACACAGCGTTAAATCCCATATAAATGGTAGCTACAACGACTGTCATGTTCATTATGCAAATATCCAGGAGTCAAATCATTAAATGCAATATTAACATACGGTACTGAATGATTAGCAGAATCAGGCGGTTTAGAATCTTAATAATAATTTTAACAAAAATTGCATTGCATTAATCCGAACAACCTGACAAACTGGATCCTCTGCCGGCACAGATCCTTGATGGCTGGTGTGGGGCGGCACTGCGAATATAAACTTCATTATCGGGCCTTCGTGATGGCAGGGTCACAACGTGAAGCATGTAAACAGGATGAAACTGTACACCGAGCTGAGAGCGCTTTACACGCTTATTAAAACAACACAGCAGCGCCAGCACTGTAATGAAACACGATGTCGCGTTCTGCTTACCAGCACAAGACCGAGAGAATCAGACACACCAACGAAACCTCTTTCATCATCTTCCCACGGAAACGAACATCCTCGCCGGCTTAGTTAACCCCTTCGCGTGGAGTTTTAAAGAGCTCTGAGCCCTCGCTTGTGAAGGGGCTCGCTGTAATTGTAATAAATGACCGTGTTTTCGTGAACGCTGCCCTCTGCAGGCTCCTCTCTAGCCTCCTCTCCAGCCTCCTCTCTAGCCTCCTCTCTAGCCTCCTCTCCAGGCTCCTCTGCAAGCTCCTCTCCAGGCTCCTCTGCAGGCTCCTCTGCAGGCTCCTCTGCAGGCTCCTCTCTAGCCTCCTCTGCAGCCTCCTCTCCAGGCTCCTCTGCAAGCTCCTCTCCAGGCTCCTCTGCAGGCTCCTCTGCAGGCTCCTCTCCAGGCTCCTCTGCAGGCTCCTCTCCAGGCTCCTCTGCAGGCTCCTCTGCAGGCTCCTCTGCAAGCTCCTCTCCAGGCTCCTCTGCAAGCTCCTCTGCAAGCTCCTCTCCAGCCTCCTCTCCAGGCTCCTCTGCAAGCTCCTCTCTAGCCTCCTCTCCAGCCTCCTCTGCAAGCTCCTCTCCAGCCTCCTCTCCAGGCTCCTCTGCAAGCTCCTCTGCAGGCTCCTCTCCAGGCTCCTCTCCAGGCTCCTCTGCAGGCTCCTCTGCAGGCTCCTCTCTAGCAGGCTCCCAGGCTCCTCTGCAGGCTCCTCTCCAGGCTCCTCTGCAGGCTCCTCTGCAGGCTCCTCTGCAGGCTCCTCTGCAGGCTCCTCTGCAGGCTCCTCTGCAGGCTCCTCTGCAGGCTCCTCTCCAGGCTCCTCTGCAGGCTCCTCTCCAGGCTCCTCTGCAAGCTCCTCTGCAAGCTCCTCTGCAGCCTCCTCTGCAGCCTCCTCTCCAGCCTCCTCTCCAGCCTCCTCTGCAGGCTCCTCTGCAAGCTCCTCTCTAGCCTCCTCTGCAAGGCTCCTCTGCAAGCTCCTCTCTAGCCTCCTCTCCAGGCTCCTCTCCAGGCTCCTCTGCAAGCTCCTCTCCAGGCTCCTCTTTATTTATTTCTCTATTTATTTTCCTCTACATTAAAACCTCTCCAGGCTCCATCATGCGTCACGCTCCTGACAGGGTGTCGTTACCCCTGCCTGAGTTCAAGCAACAGTTCAGAACTCACAGCTGTGTCTTAAAACCGGGTTTCTAAACAAACCGGGTTTCTAAACAAACCGGGATTCTAAACAAACCGGGTTTCTAAACAAACCGGGATTCTAAACAAACCGGGATTCTAAACAAACCGGGATTCTAAACAAACCGGGTTTCAGAAACAGAGACCTAGTGGGGAACGGGGGGAGGGGCGTGTGTCCTTCGTGCGGCAGGCGCGCTTTGTGATTGGAGGATACGGGGGGAGGCGCGCTTTGTGATTGGAGGACACGGGGGGAGGCGCGCTTTGTGATTGGAGGAGACGTGGAGGAGGGGCGGTGTCCTTCGTAAACAGGCGCGCTTTGTGATTGGAGGACACGGGGGCAGGCGCGCTTTGTGATTGGAGGACACGGGGGGAGGCGCGCTTTGTGATTGGAGGACACGGGGGCGGCGCGCTTTGTGATTGGAGGACACGGGGGGAGGCGCGCTTTGTGATTGGAGGACACGGGGGGAGGCGCGCTTTGTGATTGGAGGACACGGGGGCAGGCGCGCTTTGTGATTGGAGGACACGGGGGGAGGCGCGCTTTGTGATTGGAGGACACGGGGGCAGGCGCGCTTTGTGATTGGAGGACACGGGGGGAGGCGCGCTTTGTGACAGGCGGCGGCGGCGGTGGCGGTGGCGGTGGTGGCGGTTACGGTTACGGTTACGGTTTATTCATTTCTCAGTGGAAGCGAGGGTTGTATTTTCAGTCATGGTTGGCAGGGAGCTGTGTCTGCTCGTCGCTGTGGCGCACTGGGCGGGTCTCTCCGCCGCCGCTTTCTCGCAGTCGATGGACAGCGACTTCACATTCACCCTCCCGGCGGGGCGCAAGGAGTGCTTCTTTCAGACGATGAAGAAGGACGCCTCGCTGGAGATAGAGTACCAGGTGAGGATGCGCAAACGCAGGCTGATCCCGCTTACCGAGGCAATGCCAAGGCTGTATTTAAGTGTAACAGTCTGTTTTATTAAACACGCTATCGGGATTTATCATAGGTCTTACTGCTGTGCTTAAGGTTAGTGCACACACATGAGCAGGTTTCACCCTTATAGGAGGCAGTGTGTCCAGTGGATAAAGAAACGGGCTTGGGACCCTGAGCAAGTCACTGAACCGCCTTGTGCTGCGTCTCTCGGGTGAGACGTTGCTCATAGTAACGGATGCACAGCTCACACAGCCTAGTCTCGTAGCTTGTAAAGCGCTTTGTGGTGGTGGTCCACTATGAAAGGCGCTATATAAAAATAAAGAGTACTGTTATTATTATTATTACTCCTAATGCTTTCCAACTCTTGAATACATTTCGGCTTATTATTATTATTGTTATTATTTTGTTATTATTATTATTATTATTTATTATTATTATTGTTGTTATTGTTATTATTATTGTCAGAGGAGCTCGAAAGATGTCAAAATAGTAGGACGATCATTATTGTGGTGCTATTGCCTTTGCGACGTCGGACCAATAAAAGATTAAAAAATAGGTCTTTGAGCGTGACGACGGCTGCCTAGCGGGAGCGGGGCACCAACCTCCCCCTCCCCTCCCCCCCCACTTCCCCAACGCCCGGGCATACCTATTGTAAACGGGTTGTGTCGACACCTGTTAACGTTATGGTCTTTCACACTGAGTGTTGGCTTAAATTGTAATTATTTAACCATTATTAGCCTAAGCTTCTACATTACACCACACACAACACACGAAGATTAAACCAGTACACACACACACACACAAAGATTAAACCAGTACACACACACACACGAAGATTAAACCAGTACACACACACACACACGAAGATTAAACCAGTACACATACACACACATGAAGATTAAACCAGTACACATACACACACGAAGATTAAACCACACACACACACACACGAAGATTAAACCAGTACACACACACACACGAAGATTAAACCAGTACACACACACACACGAAGATTAAACCAGTACACACACACACACGAAGATTAAACCAGTACACACACACACACACACCAGTACACACACACACACACACGAAGATTAAACCAGTACACATACACACACAAAGATTAAACCAGTACACACACACACACGAAGATTAAACCAGTACACACACACACACGAAGATTAAACCAGTACACACACACACACACGAAGATTAAACCAGTACACATACACACACGAAGATTAAACCAGTACACACACACACACGAAGATTAAACCAGTACACATACACACACGAAGATTAAACCAGTACACATACACACACGAAGATTAAACCAGTACACACACACACACGAAGATTAAACCAGTACACACACACACACACGAAGATTAAACCAGTACACACACACACACACACGAAGATTAAACCAGTACACATGTACACACACGAAGATTAAACCAGTACACACACACCACACGAAGATTAAACCAGTACACATGTACACACGAAGATTAAACCAGTACACATGTACACACACACACAAGATTAAGATTAAACCAGTACACACACACACACACACACGAAGATTAAACCAGTACACACACACACACAAACAAGATTAAACCAGTACACACACACACACACAAATTAAACCATTAACACACAGTACACACACACACACGAAGATTAAACCAGTACACACACACACACGAAGATTAAACCAGTACACACACACACACACAAGATTAAACCAGTACACACACACACACACACACACACGAAGATTAAACCAGTACACACACACACACACAAAGATTAAACCAGTACACACACACACACACACAAAGATTAAACCAGTACACACACACACACACAAAGATTAAACCAGTACACACACACACACGAAGATTAAACCAGTACACATACACACACGAAAGATTAAACCAGTACACACACACACACGAAGATTAAACCAGTACACACACACACACACACAAAGATTAAACCAGTACACACACACACACACACACGAAGATTAAACCAGTACACACACACACACACGAAGATTAAACCAGTACACACACACACACACAAAGATTAAACCAGTACACACACACACACACACGAAGATTAAACCAGTACACACACACACACACACGCTTCTAATTTGGTACATGTGTGTGTGTGGTGTGTGTGCTTATAATTGGTATGTGTGGTGTGTTGCTTCTGAGTACACACACACACACACGAAGATTAAACCAGTACACACACACACACACGATTAAACCAGTACACACACACACACACAAAGATTAAACCAGTACACACACACACACACACACGAAGATTAAACCAGTACACACACACACATGAAGATTAAACCAGTACACACACACACACACACACGAAGATTAAACCAGTACACACACACACACGAAGATTAAACCAGTACACACACACACGAAGATTAAACCAGTACACACACACACACACACGAAGATTAAACCAGTACACACACACACACGAAGATTAAACCAGTACACACACACACACACACAAGATTAAACCAGTACACACACACACACACACACGAAGATTAAACCAGTACACACACACACGAAGATTAAACCAGTACACACACACACACACAAAGATTAAACCAGTACACACACACACACGAAGATTAAACCAGTACACACACACACACACACGAAGATTAAACCAGTACACACACACACACACACGAAGATTAAACCAGTACACACACACACACACACACGAAGATTAAACCAGTACACACACACACACAAAGAAACCAACACCACACACACACACACACGAAGATTAAACCAGTACACACACACACACACAAAGATTAAACCAGTACACACACACACACACACGAAGATTAAACCAGTACACACACACACACACACGAAGATTAAACCAGTACACACACACACACACACGAAGATTAAACCAGTACACACACACACACACACGAAGATTAAACCAGTACACACACACACACGAAGATTAAACCAGTACACATACACACACGAAGATTAAACCAGTACACACACACACACACACGAAGATTAAACCAGTACACACACACACACACACGAAGATTAAACCAGTACACACACACACACGAAGATTAAACCAGTACACACACACACACGAAGATTAAACCAGTACACACACACACACACAAGATTAAACCAGTACACACACACACACACAAAGATTAAACCAGTACACACACACACACACACGAAGATTAAACCAGTACACACACACACACGAAGATTAAACCAGTACACACACACACACACATGAAGATTAAACCAGTACACACACACACACACGAAGATTAAACCAGTACACACACACACACACAAGATTAAACCAGTACACACACACACACGAAGATTAAACCAGTACACACACACACACATGAAGATTAAACCAGTACACACACACACACACACGAAGATTAAACCAGTACACACACACACACACAAAGATTAAACCAGTACACACACACACACACACGAAGATTAAACCAGTACACACACACACACACACGAAGATTAAACCAGTACACACACACACACACAAGATTAAACCAGTACACACACACACACACACACGAAGATTAAACCAGTACACACACACACACACACGAAGATTAAACCAGTACACACACACACACACAAGATTAAACCAGTACACACACACACACGAAAGATTAAACCAGTACACACACACACACACACGAAGATTAAACCAGTACACACACACACACACACACACGCATGAAGATTAAACCAGTACACACACACACACACAAGATTAAACCAGTACACACACACACACACACGAAGATTAAACCAGTACACACACACACACACACGAAGATTAAACCAGTACACACACACACGAAGATTAAACCAGTACACACACACACACACACGAAGATTAAACCAGTACACACACACACACACACGACACACATTAAACCAGTACACACACACACACACACGAAGATTAAACCAGTACACACACACACACACGAAGATTAAACCAGTACACACACACACAAAGATTAAACCAGTACACACACACACACACACACAAGATTAAACCAGTACACACACACACACACACACATTAAACCAGTACACACACACACACACACACGAAGATTAAACCAGTACACACACACACACACGAAGATTAAACCAGTACACACACACACACACAAGAAGATAAAACCAGTACACACACACACACGAAGATTAAACCAGTACACACACACACACACGAATTAAACCAGTACACACACACACACACATGAAGATTAAACCAGTACACACACACACACACATTAAACCAGTACACACACACACAAAGATTAAACAAGTACACACACACACACACGAAGATTAAACCAGTACACACACACACACACACAAGATTAAACCAGTACACACACACACACGAAGATTAAACCAGTACACACACACACACACACACGAAGATTAAACCAGTACACACACACACACACGAAGATTAAACCAGTACACACACACACACACGAAGATTAAACCAGTACACACACACACACACACAAGATTAAACCAGTACACACACACACGAAGATTAAACCAGTACACACACACACACACAGAAGATTAAACCAGTACACACACACACACACACACGAAGATTAAACCAGTACACACACACACACACACGAAGATTAAACCAGTACACACACACACACACACGAAGATTAAACCAGTACACACACACACACACGAAGATTAAACCAGTACACACACACACACACACGAAGATTAAACCAGTACACACACACACACGAAGATTAAACCAGTACACACACACACACACACGAAGATTAAACCAGTACACACACACACACACAAGATTAAACCAGTACACACACACACACGAAGATTAAACCAGTACACACACACACACACGAAGATTAAACCAGTACACACACACACACACACGAAGATTAAACCAGTACACACACACACACACACGAAGATTAAACCAGTACACACACACACACACACGAAGATTAAACCAGTACACACACACACACACAGATTAAACCAGTACACACACACACACACACGAAGATTAAACCAGTACACACACACACACACGAAGATTAAACCAGTACACACACACACACACACGAAGATTAAACCAGTACACACACACACACACAAAGATTAAACCAGTACACACACACACACACACGAGATTAAACCAGTACACACACACACACACAAGATTAAACCAGTACACACACACACACACACGAAGATTAAACCAGTACACACACACACACACACACGAAGATTAAACCAGTACACACACACACACATGAAGATTAAACCAGTACACACACACACACACGAAGATTAAACCAGTACACACACACACACACACGAAGAATAAACCAGTACACACACACACACACACCGAGATTAAACCAGACACACACAACACGAAGAAGATTAAACCAGTACACACACACACACACACACGAAGATTAAACCAGTACACACACACACACACGAAGATTAAACCAGTACACACACACACACGAAGATTAAACCAGTACACACACACACACACACACGAAGATTAAACACACACACACACACACACGAAGATTAAACCAGTACACACACACACACACGAAGATTAAACCAGTACACACACACACACACAAAGATTAAACCAGTACACACACACACACACAAAGATTAAACCAGTACACACACACACACACACACGAAGATTAAACCAGTACACACACACACACACAAAGATTAAACCAGTACACACACACACACACACGAAGATTAAACCAGTACACACACACACACACAATTAAAGATTAAACCACACACACACAAAGATTAAACCAGTACACACACACACACACACGAAGATTAAACCAGTACACACACACACGAAGATTAAACCAGTACACACACACACACACACACGAAGATTAAACCAGTACACACACACACACGAAGATTAAACCAGTACACACACACACACACGAAGATTAAACCAGTACACACACACACACATGAAGATTAAACCAGTACACACACACACACGAAGATTAAACCAGTACATACACACACACACATGAAGATTAAACCAGTACACACACACACGAAGATTGGCATGTCAGATCATATTTAACTTTTTGTTGTTTTCTTTCCTTGCTCATAGAGCAAAGCTGGGGCAGTGTTGATAGCTGTATTGCTGATTCTTGCTCTCCCCTCTCTCTGTTGATAGCTCTGTGTTTCTGATTGTTGCTCTCCCCTGTCTCTGTTGCTGATTCTTGCTCTCCCCTCTCTCTGTTGATAGCTCTGTGTTTCTGATTCTTGCTCTCCCCTCTGTCTCTGTTGCTGATTCTTGCTCTCTCCTCTCTCTGTTGATAGCTGTGTTGCTGATTCTTGCTCTCCCCTCTGTTTGTAGCTCTGTGTTGCTGATTCTTGCTCTCCCCTCTCTCTGTTGATAGCACTCTGTGGCTGATTCTTGCTCTCCCCTCTCTCTGTTGATAGCTCTGTGTTTCTGATTGTTGCTCTCCCCTCTGTCTCTGTTGCTGATTCTTGCTCTCCCCTCTGTTTGTAGCTCTGTGTTGCTGATTCTTGCTCTCCCCTCTCTCTGTTGATAGCACTCTGTGGCTGATTCTTGCTCTCCCCTCTCTCTGTTGATAGCTCTGTGTTTCTGATTGTTGCTCTCCCCTCTGTCTCTATTGCTGATTCTTGCTCTCTCCTCTCTGTCTCTGATCTCGCAGGTACTAGACGGGGCAGGCCTGGATGTGGATTTCTATCTCGCCTCTCCGTCGGGGAATGTGCTGGTCAGTGATCGCAGGAAGTCGGACGGAGTCCACACGTGAGTAAGCAGTGAACTCCTGGATCGACGTGGCCTCCCGGCTCGCTCTCCTCTCCCCTGTCCACACCTGTGCCTTGTTCTCTGCTCCAGCCTCTTCCCCGACCAGTGGTGTATTGATCACAGTGCCAGGATGTCACATTTCTGTGTTTCATTGTTATGTTTTTTCTTTGGCAGTAAATGCATCATGTTGCCTTTGCTATTGCGTGGATGGGAATACAACTCCCATTGCATAGAAGTTTGATCCATTCCTGGTTTTTACTAGGAGTTTAATAAGACACACCTGAGCTTGTTGTCTATACACATGGTGGCTAATGAAGCTCGTAGTAAAATCTGGGATGGGTGAGTCTGCTGTGCAGTAGGAGTCTTATTCCCATGCCTGGTGTGTTCGTGTCTCTCTCTCTAGGGTGGAGACAGAGGACGGGGATTACATGTTCTGTTTTGACAACTCCTTCAGCTCGATCTCGGAGAAGATCATTTTCTTTGAGCTGATCCTGGATAACATGGATGGCGAGGGAGGGGAGGACCCCGAGGACTGGAGGGAGTACGTGCACGGCACTGACCTGCTGGACATGAAGCTGGAGGATATCCTGGTATGGGCATGGGGGCAGTGGGTTTGAGTAGCGCAGTGGTTAGAGAAGGCACTGGGTTTGAGTAGCTCAGTGGTTAGAGAAGGCACTGGGTTTGAGTAGCTCAGTGGTTAGAGAAGGCACTGGGCACTGGGTTTGAGTAGCTCAGTGGTTAGAGAAGGCACTGGGCACTGGGTTTGAGTAGCTCAGTGGTTAGAGCTCAGTGGTTAAGGCACTGGGCAGCTGGGTTTGAGTAGCTCAGTGGTTAGAGAAGGTGCTGGGCACTGGGTTTGAGTAGCTCAGTGGTTAGAGAAGGCACTGGGTTTGAGTAGCTCAGTGGTTAGAGAACGTGCTGGGCAGTGGGTTTGAGTAGCTTAGTGGGTACAGTGCTGGGCACTGGGTTTGAGTAGCTCAGTGGGTTCTTGCTGCTGATTGGCTGTAGCACTGGGCTGTTTTCTCTTCCTGGATACACAGCAAGGTCTCTCTGCCCTGCAAACAGGAAGGTCAGGCTGTCTCTTGGCAGGCAAGTCCAGCTCTGCATTATGTGCATTCTGTGGCTCTCTAGTTTCAGGAGGGAATATTTATTTAATGAGAACAGCTTAACATGAGAGAAGTCAGGGTGACAGTCACGGATTAATGAGTAAACCAGCTGGAATCAGTCCCCCTCTTACCTGACTTGTTGGCTGTGTGTAGAGTGACTACAGAGCTCCTCATATAGCCAGGCTGAAACAGTGAGTCTGTGAGGAGTTTCAGACACATCCAGTAACCCTAAACTGTCCACCTTATTATTATTTCAACCACTGTTAGTTTTGTGTCTTTAGTCTGAATCCGGTGTGCTGTTGTATCTCAGTGTAACTGGACTGTCCTCTCCCCCTCTCTCAGGATGCGATGAACAGCGTGAAGGCTCGGCTGGGTAAGAGTGTGCAGATCCAGACGCTGCTGCGTGCCTTCGAGGCGCGGGACCGCAACCTGCAGGAGAGCAACTCGCAGCGCGTCAACCTGTGGAGCTTCACTAACCTGCTGGTCATGGTGCTGGTGTCAGGGGTGCAGGTCTACCTGCTGCGGAGCCTGTTCGAGGACAAGAGGAAGAGCCGCACGTAGCGCCAGCCCCCCAGACACACCACCCGCCCCGGGACGAGGACACAACCACTTTGTTACTGGTTTTGAATTTTTTTTTTTTTTTTAAATACAACAATACAACTTCTCTCTCTAGCTGCCCTGTGGGTCCCGGAGCTGCCTCTCCTCTCTCTAGTTGCCCTGTGGGTCCCGGAGCTGCCTCTGCTCTCTCTAGTTGCCCTGTGGGTCCCGGAGCTGCCTCTCCTCTCTCTAGCTGCCCTGTGGGTCCCGGAGCTGCCTCTCCTCTCTCTAGCTGCCCTGTGGGTCCCGGAGCTGCCTCTCCTCTCTAGCTGCCCTGTGGGTCCCGGAGCTGCCTCTCCTCTCTCTAGCTGCCCTGTGGGTCCCGGAGCTGCCTCTCCTCTCTCTAGCTGCCCTGTGGGTCCCGGAGCTGCCTCTCCTCTCTCTAGCTGCCCTGTGGGTCCCGGAGCTGCCTCTCCTCTCTCTAGCTGCTTGTGGGTCTTTCAGACTTTCAGGTAGAGAGGCGTTCTCGGGAGACCCCACTGGAAAGTGGGCTGCTTCTTCATGGGTTTAGCTGCACTTGTTTTTTTAGTTTTATTTTTTCTGCTACCCAGATCCTCCTAGCAAAAGAACCTCACAGGATCACACCCTCATGTCTATGCCTGGCCTTCAGTTTCTGTCCCTGTGTTGGGGACGAGAAGCCACAAACACAAACCACACCCTCTGTGCTGCTGAGAGCAGTCATTGCTCAATCCTGCTGCCCACTGCCAGCTGTATAATCAGAAACAAAGAGATTCCTTCAAGCAGTTGTTCCAGCTCTTCTGCACGGCATTAGAGATGCAGGAGTTATCTAGTGGACTGTTACGAGAGTTTTCTGGTCTGCCTGCATAGATAGAGGCTCTCCAGAGCTTGTTGCTGCTTCTGCCTGGAAAGACAAGACTCTGTACTGCAGGCAGAGTAACTGCCCCTGCCCCGCCCCTCTCAGATTGCCCTTACACTTTCTCTGCTGCTCACAGTGTAACACAAGGAGTACAGAAACAATGACAGTGAGAGCTACTTCTCACACTTTTGTAATGGGAATATTTTATAGGCAATAGATCTGCTTTGTAAAGGGAGCCCTGTACTCGTCATCTGCATTGTGTTGATGCAGACTGCAAGTCTCTGTCAGCCCCAGTTAAAGAAGTGCTGATTGCAGTGGAGGTGCCCGGCCATGGCTCTCAGCCTCCAGGGTTCTCTTAAAATCTCTTCACATGTATAATGTTTTATTTTTAAAGTCCATTGATCAGTTACTGCAGCTACAGACTGACGTTGAAGTCTGTGAGTGCTGCCTTTGTATGTGCCCTGGAAACCAGTATAGATTTAAAATGCGTAGAGATATATTTTTAGTTGAAACAAAAGTAAAAACCGGCTGTAGTGTTGGTGGAGTGCTGGGGCTGACAAGCCCTGATTTAGTGCAGCAGAGAGGTCCTCTCCAGCGCAGAGTAGAGCATGTGTTCACACTGCACCCTCCTCGCATGCACTGCACAATTCTGCAATAACGCTTGGAAAATGAAACATACAAGAAAAAAAAAAAAATCAACTGTAGTTTGTTGGATCTTATGAGTAAAATCCACTTTCAGTAACTCGCAAAAGTTAAAAAATAATAATTAGAAACGCTTCTACTAATCTAGAATGATAAAGTTTCACAAAGTAAAGGTTTTATTTAAACAATGGAATAAATGCAAGTCAATGTTGGAAGCAAAAACCTGGTCCAGGTATTTATTCTCAGCAGGTAATCCCTCCCTCAGTCACAGTGCTGCTTCAACACTGAAGTGCAGTCATTGTCCTCATCTAAACGAGCACCACCTGCTGGGCTGACTGCGCGCTGCAGCCTTTCACTTGCCGACTGGAACAGAAATGAACCCATTAATGACAAACTGGGACAGGGTAAAGATGATAGTTTTGGGCATGCCTTTGTCAGATAAAATCTTTTATCTTCCCAGACCCAGCTTCCTGATTCAGATTTTCTTGTTGAATAATCTCTGCACAGTTTGTCCTGGATTTTATACATCCAAATGATTTCTAAAACACTGCAGTTTAACATTGGGGCTTCAGAAAACAGGCATTTCATGGTGAACTGTTCTGCTTAAAGCCATGTGCTCCCATCTGTAAAGGTACTGAATCGACTGCATCGGCCAGTCTGGGAATTCAGGAGCTCTTTGTGCCTTTTAAAAAGTGACAAATAGGAATTGCTGCTGAAAATTCAACAGAGTGGAAAACAGGCCGAGTCCTGGTGAAAGTCCTGCTCTACCGCGCAGCATTGTCAAGACAATGTAACTCATCCTGAGAAAAGCAAACTGGTTGTAATGAAATGTTCAGAACCTGTAAAGATGTGGGTTTGGATAATGAAATGCTCCTAATTTTCTCCTTGATGGTTTTTTTTGTTTGTTTTTGTTTTTTTCTGAGCTTCCTTACTTGTGGGGTTTGAACTCCGGAGATTGAATCCTTAGGCAGCAAGGGGGGACCTGACTCTGCAGCTCCATAGTGAGCCCTGACAACACAGAGTCATACAGACAGCATGGGCAGGGGAGTCACTGCACACTGATGCAGACAGCATGGGCAGGGGAGTCACTGCACACTGATACAGACACATGGGCAGGGGAGTCCACACTTCACAGACAGACAGCATCTCCAGTAGAGAAGGGCAATGAATTCCTCAAGTTACCTTTGTGTCGGGGCTCCTCTCTGCAGTGGGGGTGACAGCAGCACAGTGGAAGAGCCCTTGCTTTGGGGGACCCAGCTCCAGCCGATGAGGTCGTACCAGCCACCGCCGCACAGTTTGGGCAGGGCCAGGGTGTTGACAGTCCTACCTTAAAAGCAGACAGAAAGAGGAGGGTCTCAGGCAGTGGGAGGGGACCAATTTGTATTTTACACAAGCAGCACCAGCAGAGCAGTGTGTGAGCAGAGCAGAGCAGGGGGTGTGTGAGAAGCAGTAGGGCACTCACCTGGAACGATCCCTTTGCAGTGGATGATGCCCGGCCCCTCCACAGCCACTGGACATAAGGGCTTCAGCCTGGCCGAGAGAACACACACAGACACACGGGTCAGTCAGCACACCCAGGGGCCACCTTCTCAAGGGTCAGCAGACAGGATAAGCGGGGTTGCTTTGCATTGTTTTCTACTTTAAATGTTGATGTTATTGGAATGACCCTCTGGGTGGCAAACAGTGCATCACAGACCTGTTTCCTGTCACAGTCTCCGTGTCTCACACCTGTTTCCTGTGGATATCATCCACCACGTACCCTCCAGTGATGCATCGAGAATTGTAATTCCCCCTGTATAATAACCCCAGTGTCCAGCAATATTATACAAAAAAGTCATTTTGTGCATTTTACATGCAGGCTGGCATTGAATGAATAGCAAAATGATAGAGAGAGTGTGAGTGTTCATTAAGCATTGTGTGAGCCGATTGACGTGTTGAGTTCCACTCCCTCTCCTCACCTGGCTTTGCGCAGCTGGCTGCACCTGGCCTGCGCTCCCCTCATCCTCGGCTGATCCTGCTGATCCACAATCTCCATGCCTGGGTCTGTGCCAGGCCCGTCCTGTGACTGAACACAACAGAACAGAACCTCGCTGTCAAACTGGACCTGTGAGCCACACGCACGGGATACGGTGGCTGATTCTCGGTTCTGATTGACAGCGGTTCTGACCGGCCCATCGGTTTGGAGGGGTCCTTCCTAAGCAGACATGTCGTCTCGTGACCTTAGCAGTGACGCTTTTCACTTGATGTATTTTTAAAGTTACGGAAAATCATTTGCGGGAGCACATCAAAAATGTGAGCTATCATTGATGGGGATGGGTGGGGTATTTAAACTGTGCTCTCTTATATTAGATACAGAGTCATGTTCCTTTTTCACATTCTGGCAGGGCTTGAAACTCACCCTAGCCCTGCACCCAGTCCTGGGTTTCTACCTACAATGAAGTATATTACTGAAATGATCAGGAGCTGGGAGTTTGATGATGTTAAATACATTGTTCCTCCCTTACAGCTGCATGAGTAACTGCTCCTAACAGTAACCGGACAGACTCACAGGTTAGGGTTAGGGATAGTCTTCGTGCTGTGATGAGAAATGCAATCAGACCATTCAGAACACATTTACAAGGGTCTGATTGTTCAAACTCCTCCTGACACCTGCCTGCTCATTTCAATGGTATATCTGAGTTCTGAAATGCAGGACTTGGTGCAGCAGGGCTGCTGCAAGCTTCATGCTGATTCTTATACACTTTGGTTTTGTGAAGGCAGTTGGCACTTACCCCTGGCTTCTCTGTCCCTCTGGCAGTGCCTGTCTGAGGCTGACATGCCTGGGAGCTGTGCTTGAAGGGCGAGGACATCATGAGGTAGAAGGATTTCCTCCGAGCAGACTCGCTAAGGGACAGGGTGAACCCTGGCTTCCATCTCTGCCCTGCCAACCATGACCTGACAAAACAGATGTGGGATTCGTACAGGAGAAGCATTCATTTCATACAAGCACTTCAAACACTGCTCTGTGCAATCATACAGGAGCGGCATTCATTTCATACAAGCACTTCAAACACTGCTCTGTGCAATCATACAGGAGCAGCATTCATTTCATACAAGCACTTCAAACACTGCTCTGTGCAATCATACAGGAGCAGCATTCATTTCATACAAGCACTTCAAACACTGCTCAGTGCAATCATACAGGAGCAGCATTCATTTCATACAAGCACTTCAAACACTGCTCTGTGCAATCATACAGGAGCAGCATTCATTTCATACAAGCACTTCAAACACTGCTCAGTGCAATCATACAGGAGCAGCATTCATTTCATACAAGCACTCCAAACACTGCTCAGTGCAATCTCATACAGGAGCAGCATTCATTTCATACAAGCACTTCAAACACTGCTCAGTGCAATCTCATACAGGAGCAGCATTCATTTCATACAAGCACTTCAAACACTGCTCTGTGCAATCATACAGGAGCAGCATTCATTTCATACAAGCACTTCAAACACTGCTCTGTGCAATCATACAGGAGCAGCATTCATTTCATACAAGCACTTCAAACACTGCTCTGTGCAATCATACAGGAGCAGCATTCATTTCATACAAGCACTTCAAACACTGCTCTGTGCAATCATACAGGAGCAGCATTCATTTCATACAAGCACTTCAAACACTGCTCTGTGCAATCATACAGGAGCAGCATTCATTTCATACAAGCACTTCAAACACTGCTCTGTGCAATCATACAGGAGCGGCATTCATTTCATACAAGCACTTCAAACACTGCTCTGTGCAATCATACAGGAGCAGCATTCATTTCATACAAGCACTTCAAACACTGCTCTGTGCAATCATACAGGAGCAGCATTCATTTCATACAAGCACTTCAAACACTGCTCTGTGCAATCATACAGGAGCAGCATTCATTTCATACAAGCACTTCAAACACTGCTCTGTGCAATCATACAGGAGCAGCATTCATTTCATACAAGCACTTCAAACACTGCTCTGTGCAATCATACAGGAGCAGCATTCATTTCATACAAGCTTCAAACACTGCTCTGCAATCTCATACAGGAGCAGCATTCATTTCATACAAGCACTTTAATTCTAAAACATATAATTTCAATGCAGGAATGCTGAATATACGAACCTCTACATATCTCTTTGGTGCAGTTTATCCACTCGCACACTTACTCTCACACTCACTCAATGACACACACACTCTCACACTCACTCAATGACATACTCACTCTCACACTCACTCTCACACTCACTCCCACCAGCCCCCCCACCCCCCACCTGTGCAGTCTCTGCTGTGAAGAGTCTCTCTGCCCGTCCTGTTCTCCAGGAATCGAGCTGCTGGGCTGCACCCAGGTGTGGGGCAGCCTGTCGATCTGCACTGTGGCCACCTGTGGGGGAGAAGGGAGGGGAGCACTCAGAGGATCCAGGGAGCAGCCAGACCCTGCACTGCCCAGAACAGCAAACACCCCACCCTGGTGAAGCACACTGGAAAACTAACCCTTAGAAAAGTGTCCCATAGTAAAAGAACAGCAAAGTTTAATTGTAAAAACAATATCACAAACCAGGGCAAGCTATAGTAAGTGTAGAGTATAACCCTAACCCCAACCCCAATCCTAACCCTAACCCCAATACCAACCCCCTAACCCTAACCCCAACCCAACCCTAACCCTAACCCCAACGCCAACCCTAACCCAACCCCAATCCTAACCCTAACCCCAAATCCCAACCCTAACCCCAACCCCAATCCTAACCCTAACCCCTATCCCAATACTAACCCAAACCCTAACCCTAACCCCAACCCCAATCCTAACCCTAACCCCAACCCCAATCCTAACCCCAACCCCTATCCCAATCCTAACCCTAACCGCAACCACAATCTCAATACAACCCTAACCCCAATCCTAACCCTAACCCCAATTCTAACCCTAACCCCAATCCTAACCCCTATCCCAATCCTAACCCCAATCCTAACCCTAACCACAATCTCAATACCAACCCTAACCCCAATCATAACCCTAACCCCAACCCCAACCCCAACCATAATCCTAACCCTAACCCCAATGCCAATCCTAACCCTAACCCCAATCCTAACCCTAACCCTAACCCCAACCCTAACCCTAACCCTAACCCCATGCTAACCCCAACCCCAACCCCAATCCTAACCCTAACCCAACCCTAAGCCAAACCCCAATCCCAACCCTAACCCCAGCCCCTATCCTAACCCCAACCCTAACCCTAACCCCAACCCCTATCCCAATCCTAACCCCAACCCTGGAAAGCTTTTACAAGAGGAGACCCCACACCAATAGGAAGGATCTGCACAGGAAAGGGCTGTTCAGAATCTCAACACAAACCCGCACCTGAACAGCACAAAATTGATCAGCCACAGTGTGTATAGGTAACAAGCTCAGGTGTGTCTCGTTAAACTCATAGTAAAAACAGGAACAGATCAAACCGCTATGCAATGGGAGTCTAATTCCGGCTGGCACCTCCCCTCCCCCTCGTCACAATTCTCAGCACATCCACACTGCAGAGTATTGCATCTGAAGCCGCTAGAGGGCGCTGTGACATCATGAAGATGCCGAGGCGCAGACTGTCACACAGGCAGCGGAGTGCACCAACACTTCCGGAGTTCTCTCTCTCGCCATGTTTAAAATGTATTTATTAATTACTTAATTCATGTATTTATTATTTTAACTAACGAGCAGCAAGAGAGCAGACTAAGACAGCGTCTTTTATGCCATTCCGACGGCGAACGAGGCTGATTTAGCAGCAGCAGTCGGTGAGTATCGTCTGTTTGTATTTCACGCATAGCAAATGTTTGCGATGAATTAAAGAGCCCATGGCTGAGTGCAGGGAGATCACGCTGCAGATTGCAGAATCGGACCAATTTATCCAACCCATCGGTCAGATTGTGCACAGAAAGATCTCCGTGAACGCAGCCGCTCTCTTCACATACAGAAAAGCCGTCGCGATAGTTCTAGTTATATACACTGTCAAATAATATCAAAGGTAGAGGCGAGAGCGCTCTTGCTCGTATATTATAATAAGGGCTTCAAGCTTTCGGTTTTTACCGATAATAACGGGAAAAAACACCCCGAAGACCTATTTAGAAAGGTCTTTTTTTTTTAAACCGATAAACACACCCGAACCGAACAAAAAAAAAAATGAAAACCTTAACTATAATGAATAGCTTGTGTTACCTGCTCATTGTGATATTAATGTGATATATATACTAGTTGCAGCTTCAAGCTCCCTGCCCCTGGGAGCTGCTAACACTCATGGGAGGGTTGATCGGGCTGATCGGGCTGATCCACCATTCAGAGTGAAGAAACAGCTACTTGGGTTTGTAATGTTTGCTGCTTAGACTCTGTGGAGAACAGCGATCCACACAAGCCCAAGCAGCTGCTGCTTCACTTGTGTCGCTCTGAATGGTAAGTCAGCCCAATCAACACTAACGACCCTTCACTGTGGAGAGTGACGCAGTGATCGCTCATGCAGCTGTCTCGTCAGTAACTCTGATTGGAATGCTTGTCCAGCAGGCTCTGTGTGTGTTGGCCCCTCACTGCGGTGTGATGGGGGCGGAGGGAGAGCCCGGGCCCCCCCCCGTGGTGCCCTGGAAGAAGGTCCTGTACGAGCAGCAGCCCTTCCCTGACAACTATGTGGACCGGCGCTTCCTGGAGGAGCTGCGCAAGAACATGTACGTGCGCCACTACCGGTACTGGAACGTGGTGTACGAGTCGGGGCTGGTGGCGCAGCAGCTGTCCTGCGTGTGCATCTTCGTCCTTCTCTGGGGGTACATGGACCAGGGGCTGCTCTCCCCGCACTGGCTCATTGTCGCTGGGCTGGTCTGCTCCCTGGTTGGCTACGTGCTGTATGACCTGGTGGACTGGGGGAGGGGCCGGGTGCGGTGTGGGCGGAGCCGCTGGGCTGACCTGAAGAGCACGGTCATCTTCCTGGCGTTCACGTACGGCTTCTCACCCGTGCTCAAGACCCTGACCGAGGCTGTGAGCACCGACACCGTCTATGCCATGGCCTCCCTCATGCTGCTCGCCCACTTGGTGTTCTTTGAATACGGCGCCCCGCCCGACATGGTGTCCAGCGGCTTCTCCCTCAACGTGGCCATCTTCGCCTCGGTCTGCCTGGCCTCACGGCTGCCCGGCCCGCTCCACGCCTTCGCCACCGTCACCTGCGCCATCCAGGTGTTCGCTCTCTGGCCCACGCTGCTCCGCAGGCTCAAGGCCAGCGCCCCCTGTGGCTACGTGGCGGCCGTGGCGCTGGTGTGCATGGCGGCCGTGGCGGGCACGCTGAGTGTCTCAGCTGTGGGTGCCGTGCTTCTCGCCCTGCTCCTGCTCTCTGTCTCCCTGCTCTGCCCTCTCCTGCTCATCCGCCTGCAGCTCTACAAGGACAACATCCACGGGCCCTGGGACGAGGCCGAGATCAAGGAGGACCTGTCCCGCTTCCTGCAGTGAGAACCGGAGCAACTCGCACTGACTCACTCAGAGACTCGCTCTCGCAGACCAGAGACTCACACTCTCGCAGACCAGAGACTCACTGACAGACCAATCAGAGACACACTCTCGCAGACCAGAGACTCACTGACAGACCAATCAGAGACACACTCTCGCAGACCAGAGACTCACTGACAGACCAATCAGAGACACACTCTCGCAGACCAGAGACTCACTGACAGACCAATCAGAGACACACACACTCGCAGACCAGAGACTCACTGACAGACCAATCAGAGACACACTCTTGCAGACCAGAGACTCGCTGACAGACCAATCAGAGACTCACGCTCTCGCAGACCAGAGACTCACTGACAGACCAATCAGAGACTCACTGTCTCGCAGACCAGAGACTCACTCTCTCGCAGACCAGAGACTCACTGACAGATTCACTCAGAGACTCACTCTCTCGCAGACCAGACTCACACTCTCGCAGACCAGAGACTCACTGACAGACTCATTCAGAGACTCACTCTCTTGCAGACCAGAGACTCACGCTCTCGCAGACCAGAGACTCACGCTCTCGCAGACCAGAGACTCACTGACAGACCAATCAGAGACACACTCTCGCAGACCAGAGACTCACTGACAGACTCAATCAGAGACACACACTCTCGCAGACCAGAGACTCACTGACAGACTCACTCAGAGACTCACTCTCTCGCAGACAAGAGACTCACTGACAGACTCACTCAGAGACTCACTCTCTCGCAGACCAGAGACTCACTGACAGACCAATCAGAGACTCACTCTCTCGCAGACCAGAGACTCGCTGACAGACCAATCAGAGACTCACGCTCTCGCAGACCAGAGACTCACTGACAGACTCACTCAGAGACTCACTCTCGCAGACCAGAGACTCACGCTCTCGCAGACCAGAGACTCACTGACAGACTAATCAGAGACACACACTCTCGCAGACCAGAGACTCACTGACAGACCAATCAGAGACTCGCTCACTCACCCAAGCGCAGGACACTGCTGAGGGAGTCATTCAGACACTGCACTCTGGTGCCAGGACTTGGTGTAGATTGACTGAATGCAAATTACAGCAAAGCAGGAGTCCTGCAGTGTTCTCAGCACACAGCTCAGCACACACCACACAGCACAGCAGCACACAGCACACAGCTCAGCACACACCACACAGCTCAGCACACAGCACAGCACACAGCACACAGCACACAGCGCACATCACACAGCACAGCACACACACACAGCACACAACACAGAACACACACACAGCACAGCACACAGCACAGCACACACCACACAGCACACAGCACACAGCACACAGCACACAACACACAGCTCAGCACAGCACACAGCACACAACACACAGCACACAGCACACAGCACAGCACACAGCACACAGCACACAGCACAGCACACACCACACAGCACACCACACAGCACAGCACACAGCACACAACACACAGCTCAGCACACAGCACACAACACACAGCACACAACACACAGCACAGCACACAGCACACAGCACAGCACACAGCACAGCACACAGCGCACATCACACAGCACAGCACACACCACACAGCACACAACACACAGCACACAACACAGCTCAGCACACAGCACACAGCACACAGCACACAGCACACAGCACACAACACACAGCACAGCACACACACACAGCACAGCACACAGCACACAGCACACAGCACACAGCACACAGCACACAGCACACAGCACACACAGCACACACACACAGCACACAGCACACACAGCACAGCACACACACACACACACACAGCACACAAACTCAACACACAGCACAGCACACAGCACACAGCACACACACACACAGCACACACAGCACACACACACAGCACACAGCACACAGCACACAGCACAGCACACACCACACAGCACACAGCACACAACACACAGCACACAACACACAGCACAGCACACAGCACACAGCTCAGCACACACCACACAGCACAGCACACAGCACAGCACACAGCACACATCACACAGCACAGCACACAACACACAGCACACAACACACAGCTCAGCACACAGCACACAGCTCAGCACACAGCACAGCACACAGCACACAACACAGCACATAGCACAGCATAGCATAGCACACAGCACAGCACACAGCACACACCACACAGCACAGCTCACAGCACACAACAGGGGTACTAGTGTTAGACTGCATAGTTTTAATCTGCAGCCTCAGTGCAAAGGTGCTTATTGAACTGTGGAAAATGACTGTGAGGCTCCCTTGAGGAAATCTTCCCAAGCTGTGGGATTACATGCAGCCTCTGTCTGCTGTTGCTGTGTGTTCAAGATTGAGTTTACTGAACTACAAATGAGTTATTCTGACGTGTTTTAATGTATTTTTATTAAGTAAAAAACATGGAAATAAAAACTTGTTTTGACTCACCTAAATTGTGTCTGATGTTGTGAAACAGAAACTGAAGAAATCAGAAACCAGTAAAAGAGAGAGCGATAGATACAGAGTGATACAGAGAGAGACAGACAGACGGAGCAGAGGGAGGGAGAGACAGACACACAGCAGAGAGAGGGAAATACCGCAGAGCAGAGGGAAACAGCTGAGGGAGACATACAGAGCAGAGGGAGAGAGAGATAGACAGAGCAGAGGGAGAGAGAGAGAGAGATACAGACAGAGAGACACTCCGGTCTGGAGCAGTAATGCCAGGTACTACACAGCCCTATCCTGTGATTAGATGCCATCCACTCCAGAGACATGCAAGTGTTGTTGTTTGTATTTTCATTCTTGATATTGCTTTTAGTATTAATACTAGTGTTAGTGTTATTAATATCATTATCGTTGGTGGTATTATTGTTATTTATTTCACAAACAAGGTCTAACTATTTTATATCAGTTGATGTAATATAAAAACGCCAAGAATGCCTAAAATAATGCTGTGAAATGGTAGAACGAATATGGATTTCAAAACTAGCCTAGCGATATTAAAACAGACATTGTACTGTATATGGACCAGAGAACCTGTGTGGTGCATGTCTGCAGTGAGCAGCAGGGGGCGATACTACCCTTTCAAAAGCATAATCGAGACGGTTCATATTTTAGGAAAATGCTAAAAGACATTAATAAAGACGTTTTTCTTATTTAAATATATTTAATTTCATGTTGAGTTATAGCAAATCTAGGAGATAGTGTTTGAGAGAATGCCTCATGTGTAGAATACAGTTCGTGCTCAGGATGTAATGGCGATATCGCCCCCTGCTGGGCAGTCGCGGTAGCGTTATCAGGGTCTGTGTGGCCGTGAACGAGGAGTGTTGCGTTTTAATGCACCATATGCTAGAATTACAAAGCAGTTGTCGGCTACTGTAATATGGTAGAGTGTGTCACGGTTTATATCCAGTGCTATTCCAAAGCTCACACTGTGAGACCCGTGGCTTTAAAATAGTTTAGAAACGAGATCAGTTTTTAGAATGCTGCTATTTGGGTGAGGTAGTGATCCCAGGGCGGCTCGGCCCCTATATTATTAGATGCCAGCGTGTAGTCACACATTTTCAAGCGTGCAGAGTCGATCAGCTTAATATCAGAGGGCAGGGCTGCAGGCTCAGTGAACAGACATGTTTGAAACGCACTTTGATTTGTGTTTTTTCCTGGTCAAGCAGCGAGTGCAACAAATGAGATCGATCTGAGCAAAGAAAGCATTTAAAACTACTGTAATAATGCCACTGTAAAGGAACGGTAAGACTAATACACAATTGGTACGATGCGCTGGTGTGACGCAGCCGCTGTGTACCTGGCGCAGGGGGTACAGGCTGGCATTGGAGATGTGTAACAATACAGACAGAGAGATATCGATAGAGGTCAATGAACATGAACACGAAAACAGCTTTCACATTAGCATCCCCACCTACCGACCGGCACGGTAACAAAAATAAACTACAAACTCCCAGTCAGGAAAATCAGCACGCCGGGGCTCTGGCACAAACCCGCTCGCCGGCTCCACGCCGTCTAGAACACGAATCTGGCGCATTTAGAAAGTGGGATAGCTTCAGTACTGCCCTACAGCACCGCATAACGAGACACACACGCTGCTTCACCCACCTTCTCTACCACAGCACCGCATAACGAGACACACACACGCTGCTTCACCCGCCTTCTCTACCACAGCACCGCATAACGAGACACACACACGCTGCTTCACCCGCCTTCTCTACCACAGCACCGCATAACAACACACACACGCTGCTTCACCCGCCTTCTCTACCACAGCACCGCATAACAACACACACACACGCTGCTTCACCCGCCTTCTCTACCACAGCACCGCATAACAACACACACACACGCTGCTTCACCCGCCTTCTCTACCACAGCACCGCATAACAACACACACACACGCTGCTTCACCCGCCTTCTCTACCACAGCACCGCATAACAACACACACACACGCTGCTTCACCCGCCTTCTCTACCACAGCACCGCATAACAACACACACACACGCTGCTTCACCCGCCTTCTCTACCACAGCACCGCATAACAACACACACACACGCTGCTTCACCCGCCTTCTCTACCACAGCACCGCATAACGAGACACACACACGCTGCTTCACCCGCCTTCTCTCCCACGCCTTCTCTACCACAGCACCGCATAACAACACACACACACGCTGCTTCACCCGCCTTCTCTACCACAGCACCGCATAACAACACACACACACGCTGCTTCACCCGCCTTCTCTACCACAGCACCGCATAACAACACACACACACGCTGCTTCACCCGCCTTCTCTACCACAGCACCGCATAACGACACACACACGCTGCTTCACCCGCCTTCTCTACCACAGCACCGCATAACAACACACACACACGCTGCTTCACCCGCCTTCTCTACCACAGCACCGCATAACAACACACACACACGCTGCTTCACCCGCCTTCTCTACCACAGCACCGCATAACAACACACACACGCTGCTTCACCCGCCTTCTCTACCACAGCACCGCATAACAACACACACACACGCTGCTTCACCCGCCTTCTCTACCACAGCACCGCATAACAACACACACACACGCTGCTTCACCCGCCTTCTCTACCACAGCACCGCATAACAACACACACACACGCTGCTTCACCCGCCTTCTCTACCACAGCACCGCATAACAACACACACACACGCTGCTTCACCCGCCTTCTCTACCACAGCACCGCATAACAACACACACACACGCTGCTTCACCCGCCTTCTCTACCACAGCACCGCATAACAACACACACACACGCTGCTTCACCCGCCTTCTCTACCACAGCACCGCATAACAACACACACACACGCTGCTTCACCCGCCTTCTCTACCACAGCACCGCATAACAACACACACACACGCTGCTTCACCCGCCTTCTCTACCACAGCACCGCATAACAACACACACACACGCTGCTTCACCCGCCTTCTCTACCACAGCACCGCATAACAACACACACACGCTGCTTCACCCGCCTTCTCTACCACAGCACCGCATAACAACACACACACACGCTGCTTCACCCGCCTTCTCTACCACAGCACCGCATAACAACACACACACACGCTGCTTCACCCGCCTTCTCTACCACAGCACCGCATAACAACACACACACACGCTGCTTCACCCGCCTTCTCTACCACAGCACCGCATAACAACACACACACGCTGCTTCACCCGCCTTCTCTACCACAGCACCGCATAACAACACACACACACGCTGCTTCACCCGCCTTCTCTACCACAGCACCGCATAACAACACACACACACGCTGCTTCACCCGCCTTCTCTACCACAGCACCGCATAACAACACACACACACGCTGCTTCACCCGCCTTCTCTACCACAGCACCGCATAACAACACACACACACGCTGCTTCACCCGCCTTCTCTACCACAGCACCGCATAACAACACACACACACGCTGCTTCACCCGCCTTCTCTACCACAGCACCGCATAACAACACACACACACGCTGCTTCACCCGCCTTCTCTACCACAGCACCGCATAACAACACACACACACGCTGCTTCACCCGCCTTCTCTACCACAGCACCGCATAACAACACACACACACGCTGCTTCACCCGCCTTCTCTACCACAGCACCGCATAACAACACACACACACGCTGCTTCACCCGCCTTCTCTACCACAGCACCGCATAACAACACACACACACGCTGCTTCACCCGCCTTCTCTACCACAGCACCGCATAACAACACACACACACGCTGCTTCACCCGCCTTCTCTACCACAGCACCGCATAACAACACACACACACGCTGCTTCACCCGCCTTCTCTACCACAGCACCGCATAACAACACACACACACGCTGCTTCACCCGCCTTCTCTACCACAGCACCGCATAACAACACACACACACGCTGCTTCACCCGCCTTCTCTACCACAGCACCGCATAACAACACACACACGCTGCTTCACCCGCCTTCTCTACCACAGCACCGCATAACAACACACACACACGCTGCTTCACCCGCCTTCTCTACCACAGCACCGCATAACAACACACACACACGCTGCTTCACCCGCCTTCTCTACCACAGCACCGCATAACAACACACACACACGCTGCTTCACCCGCCTTCTCTACCACAGCACCGCATAACAACACACACACACGCTGCTTCACCCGCCTTCTCTACCACAGCACCGCATAACAACACACACACACGCTGCTTCACCCGCCTTCTCTACCACAGCACCGCATAACAACACACACACACGCTGCTTCACCCGCCTTCTCTACCACAGCACCGCATAACAACACACACACACGCTGCTTCACCCGCCTTCTCTACCACAGCACCGCATAACAACACACACACACGCTGCTTCACCCGCCTTCTCTACCACAGCACCGCATAACAACACACACACACGCTGCTTCACCCGCCTTCTCTACCACAGCACCGCATAACAACACACACACACGCTGCTTCACCCGCCTTCTCTACCACAGCACCGCATAACAACACACACACACGCTGCTTCACCCGCCTTCTCTACCACAGCACCGCATAACAACACACACACACGCTGCTTCACCCGCCTTCTCTACCACAGCACCGCATAACAACACACACACACGCTGCTTCACCCGCCTTCTCTACCACAGCACCGCATAACAACACACACACACGCTGCTTCACCCGCCTTCTCTACCACAGCACCGCATAACAACACACACACACGCTGCTTCACCCGCCTTCTCTACCACAGCACCGCATAACAACACACACACACGCTGCTTCACCCGCCTTCTCTACCACAGCACCGCATAACAACACACACACACGCTGCTTCACCCGCCTTCTCTACCACAGCACCGCATAACAACACACACACACGCTGCTTCACCCGCCTTCTCTACCACAGCACCGCATAACAACACACACACACGCTGCTTCACCCGCCTTCTCTACCACAGCACCGCATAACAACACACACACACGCTGCTTCACCCGCCTTCTCTACCACAGCACCGCATAACAACACACACACACGCTGCTTCACCCGCCTTCTCTACCACAGCACCGCATAACAACACACACACACGCTGCTTCACCCGCCTTCTCTACCACAGCACCGCATAACAACACACACACACGCTGCTTCACCCGCCTTCTCTACCACAGCACCGCATAACAACACACACACGCTGCTTCACCCGCCTTCTCTACCACAGCACCGCATAACAACACACACACACGCTGCTTCACCCGCCTTCTCTACCACAGCACCGCATAACAACACACACACACGCTGCTTCACCCGCCTTCTCTACCACAGCACCGCATAACAACACACACACACGCTGCTTCACCCGCCTTCTCTACCACAGCACCGCATAACAACACACACACACGCTGCTTCACCCGCCTTCTCTACCACAGCACCGCATAACAACACACACACACGCTGCTTCACCCGCCTTCTCTACCACAGCACCGCATAACAACACACACACACGCTGCTTCACCCGCCTTCTCTACCACAGCACCGCATAACAACACACACACACGCTGCTTCACCCGCCTTCTCTACCACAGCACCGCATAACAACACACACACACGCTGCTTCACCCGCCTTCTCTACCACAGCACCGCATAACAACACACACACACGCTGCTTCACCCGCCTTCTCTACCACAGCACCGCATAACAACACACACACACGCTGCTTCACCCGCCTTCTCTACCACAGCACCGCATAACAACACACACACACGCTGCTTCACCCGCCTTCTCTACCACAGCACCGCATAACAACACACACACACGCTGCTTCACCCGCCTTCTCTACCACAGCACCGCATAACAACACACACACACGCTGCTTCACCCGCCTTCTCTACCACAGCACCGCATAACAACACACACACACGCTGCTTCACCCGCCTTCTCTACCACAGCACCGCATAACAACACACACACACGCTGCTTCACCCGCCTTCTCTACCACAGCACCGCATAACAACACACACACACGCTGCTTCACCCGCCTTCTCTACCACAGCACCGCATAACGACACACACACGCTGCTTCACCCGCCTTCTCTACCACAGCACCGCATAACAACACACACACACGCTGCTTCACCCGCCTTCTCTACCACAGCACCGCATAACAACACACACACACGCTGCTTCACCCGCCTTCTCTACCACAGCACCGCATAACAACACACACACACGCTGCTTCACCCGCCTTCTCTACCACAGCACCGCATAACAACACACACACACGCTGCTTCACCCGCCTTCTCTACCACAGCACCGCATAACAACACACACACACGCTGCTTCACCCGCCTTCTCTACCACAGCACCGCATAACAACACACACACACGCTGCTTCACCCGCCTTCTCTACCACAGCACCGCATAACAACACACACACACGCTGCTTCACCCGCCTTCTCTACCACAGCACCGCATAACAACACACACACACGCTGCTTCACCCGCCTTCTCTACCACAGCACCGCATAACAACACACACACACGCTGCTTCACCCGCCTTCTCTACCACAGCACCGCATAACAACACACACACACGCTGCTTCACCCGCCTTCTCTACCACAGCACCGCATAACAACACACACACACGCTGCTTCACCCGCCTTCTCTACCACAGCACCGCATAACAACACACACACACGCTGCTTCACCCGCCTTCTCTACCACAGCACCGCATAACAACACACACACACGCTGCTTCACCCGCCTTCTCTACCACAGCACCGCATAACAACACACACACACGCTGCTTCACCCGCCTTCTCTACCACAGCACCGCATAACAACACACACACACGCTGCTTCACCCGCCTTCTCTACCACAGCACCGCATAACAACACACACACACGCTGCTTCACCCGCCTTCTCTACCACAGCACCGCATAACAACACACACACACGCTGCTTCACCCGCCTTCTCTACCACAGCACCGCATAACAACACACACACACGCTGCTTCACCCGCCTTCTCTACCACAGCACCGCATAACAACACACACACACGCTGCTTCACCCGCCTTCTCTACCACAGCACCGCATAACAACACACACACACGCTGCTTCACCCGCCTTCTCTACCACAGCACCGCATAACAACACACACACACGCTGCTTCACCCGCCTTCTCTACCACAGCACCGCATAACAACACACACACACGCTGCTTCACCCGCCTTCTCTACCACAGCACCGCATAACAACACACACACACGCTGCTTCACCCGCCTTCTCTACCACAGCACCGCATAACAACACACACACACGCTGCTTCACCCGCCTTCTCTACCACAGCACCGCATAACAACACACACACACGCTGCTTCACCCGCCTTCTCTACCACAGCACCGCATAACAACACACACACACGCTGCTTCACCCGCCTTCTCTACCACAGCACCGCATAACAACACACACACACGCTGCTTCACCCGCCTTCTCTACCACAGCACCGCATAACAACACACACACACGCTGCTTCACCCGCCTTCTCTACCACAGCACCGCATAACAACACACACACACGCTGCTTCACCCGCCTTCTCTACCACAGCACCGCATAACAACACACACACACGCTGCTTCACCCGCCTTCTCTACCACAGCACCGCATAACAACACACACACACGCTGCTTCACCCGCCTTCTCTACCACAGCACCGCATAACAACACACACACACGCTGCTTCACCCGCCTTCTCTACCACAGCACCGCATAACAACACACACACACGCTGCTTCACCCGCCTTCTCTACCACAGCACCGCATAACAACACACACACACGCTGCTTCACCCGCCTTCTCTACCACAGCACCGCATAACAACACACACACACGCTGCTTCACCCGCCTTCTCTACCACAGCACCGCATAACAACACACACACACGCTGCTTCACCCGCCTTCTCTACCACAGCACCGCATAACAACACACACACACGCTGCTTCACCCGCCTTCTCTACCACAGCACCGCATAACAACACACACACACGCTGCTTCACCCGCCTTCTCTACCACAGCACCGCATAACAACACACACACACGCTGCTTCACCCGCCTTCTCTACCACAGCACCGCATAACAACACACACACACGCTGCTTCACCCGCCTTCTCTACCACAGCACCGCATAACAACACACACACACGCTGCTTCACCCGCCTTCTCTACCACAGCACCGCATAACAACACACACACACGCTGCTTCACCCGCCTTCTCTACCACAGCACCGCATAACAACACACACACACGCTGCTTCACCCGCCTTCTCTACCACAGCACCGCATAACAACACACACACACGCTGCTTCACCCGCCTTCTCTACCACAGCACCGCATAACAACACACACACACGCTGCTTCACCCGCCTTCTCTACCACAGCACCGCATAACAACACACACACACGCTGCTTCACCCGCCTTCTCTACCACAGCACCGCATAACAACACACACACACGCTGCTTCACCCGCCTTCTCTACCACAGCACCGCATAACAACACACACACACGCTGCTTCACCCGCCTTCTCTACCACAGCACCGCATAACAACACACACACACGCTGCTTCACCCGCCTTCTCTACCACAGCACCGCATAACAACACACACACACGCTGCTTCACCCGCCTTCTCTACCACAGCACCGCATAACAACACACACACACGCTGCTTCACCCGCCTTCTCTACCACAGCACCGCATAACAACACACACACACGCTGCTTCACCCGCCTTCTCTACCACAGCACCGCATAACAACACACACACACGCTGCTTCACCCGCCTTCTCTACCACAGCACCGCATAACAACACACACACACGCTGCTTCACCCGCCTTCTCTACCACAGCACCGCATAACAACACACACACACGCTGCTTCACCCGCCTTCTCTACCACTCTACCACCGCATAACAACACACACACACGCTGCTTCACCCGCCTTCTCTACCACAGCACCGCATAACAACACACACACACGCTGCTTCACCCGCCTTCTCTACCACAGCACCGCATAACAACACACACACACGCTGCTTCACCCGCCTTCTCTACCACAGCACCGCATAACAACACACACACACGCTGCTTCACCCGCCTTCTCTACCACAGCACCGCATAACAACACACACACACGCTGCTTCACCCGCCTTCTCTACCACAGCACCGCATAACAACACACACACACGCTGCTTCACCCGCCTTCTCTACCACAGCACCGCATAACAACACACACACACGCTGCTTCACCCGCCTTCTCTACCACAGCACCGCATAACAACACACACACACGCTGCTTCACCCGCCTTCTCTACCACAGCACCGCATAACAACACACACACACGCTGCTTCACCCGCCTTCTCTACCACAGCACCGCATAACAACACACACACACGCTGCTTCACCCGCCTTCTCTACCACAGCACCGCATAACAACACACACACACGCTGCTTCACCCGCCTTCTCTACCACAGCACCGCATAACAACACACACACACGCTGCTTCACCCGCCTTCTCTACCACAGCACCGCATAACAACACACACACACGCTGCTTCACCCGCCTTCTCTACCACAGCACCGCATAACAACACACACACACGCTGCTTCACCCGCCTTCTCTACCACAGCACCGCATAACAACACACACACACGCTGCTTCACCCGCCTTCTCTACCACAGCACCGCATAACAACACACACACACGCTGCTTCACCCGCCTTCTCTACCACAGCACCGCATAACAACACACACACACGCTGCTTCACCCGCCTTCTCTACCACAGCACATAACACACACACACGCTGCTTCACCCGCCTTCTCTACCACAGCACCGCATAACAACACACACACACGCTGCTTCACCCGCCTTCTCTACCACAGCACCGCATAACAACACACACACACGCTGCTTCACCCGCCTTCTCTACCACAGCACCGCATAACAACACACACACACGCTGCTTCACCCGCCTTCTCTACCACAGCACCGCATAACAACACACACACACGCTGCTTCACCCGCCTTCTCTACCACAGCACCGCATAACAACACACACACACGCTGCTTCACCCGCCTTCTCTACCACAGCACCGCATAACAACACACACACACGCTGCTTCACCCGCCTTCTCTACCACAGCACCGCATAACAACACACACACACGCTGCTTCACCCGCCTTCTCTACCACAGCACCGCATAACAACACACACACACGCTGCTTCACCCGCCTTCTCTACCACAGCACCGCATAACAACACACACACACGCTGCTTCACCCGCCTTCTCTACCACAGCACCGCATAACAACACACACACGCTGCTTCACCCGCCTTCTCTACCACAGCACCGCATAACAACACACACACACGCTGCTTCACCCGCCTTCTCTACCACAGCACCGCATAACAACACACACACACGCTGCTTCACCCGCCTTCTCTACCACAGCACCGCATAACAACACACACACACGCTGCTTCACCCGCCTTCTCTACCACAGCACCGCATAACAACACACACACACGCTGCTTCACCCGCCTTCTCTACCACAGCACCGCATAACAACACACACACACGCTGCTTCACCCGCCTTCTCTACCACAGCACCGCATAACAACACACACACACGCTGCTTCACCCGCCTTCTCTACCACAGCACCGCATAACAACACACACACACCCGCTGCTTCACCCGCCTTCTCTACCACAGCACCGCATAACAACACACACACACGCTGCTTCACCCGCCTTCTCTACCACAGCACCGCATAACAACACACACACACGCTGCTTCACCCGCCTTCTCTACCACAGCACCGCATAACAACACACACACACGCTGCTTCACCCGCCTTCTCTACCACAGCACCGCATAACAACACACACACACGCTGCTTCACCCGCCTTCTCTACCACAGCACCGCATAACAACACACACACACGCTGCTTCACCCGCCTTCTCTACCACAGCACCGCATAACAACACACACACACGCTGCTTCACCCGCCTTCTCTACCACAGCACCGCATAACAACACACACACACGCTGCTTCACCCGCCTTCTCTACCACAGCACCGCATAACAACACACACACACGCTGCTTCACCCGCCTTCTCTACCACAGCACCGCATAACAACACACACACACGCTGCTTCACCCGCCTTCTCTACCACAGCACCGCATAACAACACACACACACGCTGCTTCACCCGCCTTCTCTACCACAGCACCGCATAACAACACACACACACGCTGCTTCACCCGCCTTCTCTACCACAGCACCGCATAACAACACACACACACGCTGCTTCACCCGCCTTCTCTACCACAGCACCGCATAACAACACACACACACGCTGCTTCACCCGCCTTCTCTACCACAGCACCGCATAACAACACACACACGCTGCTTCACACACACACGCTGCTTCACCCGCCTTCTCTACCACAGCACCGCATAACAACACACACACACGCTGCTTCACCCGCCTTCTCTACCACAGCACCGCATAACAACACACACACACGCTGCTTCACCCGCCTTCTCTACCACAGCACCGCATAACAACACACACACACGCTGCTTCACCCGCCTTCTCTACCACAGCACCGCATAACAACACACACACACGCTGCTTCACCCGCCTTCTCTACCACAGCACCGCATAACAACACACACACACGCTGCTTCACCCGCCTTCTCTACCACAGCACCGCATAACAACACACACACACGCTGCTTCACCCGCCTTCTCTACCACAGCACCGCATAACAACACACACACACGCTGCTTCACCCGCCTTCTCTACCACAGCACCGCATAACAACACACACACACGCTGCTTCACCCGCCTTCTCTACCACAGCACCGCATAACAACACACACACACGCTGCTTCACCCGCCTTCTCTACCACAGCACCGCATAACAACACACACACACGCTGCTTCACCCGCCTTCTCTACCACAGCACCGCATAACAACACACACACACGCTGCTTCACCCGCCTTCTCTACCACAGCACCGCATAACGACACACACACGCTGCTTCACCCGCCTTCTCTACCACAGCACCGCATAACAACACACACACGCTGCTTCACCCGCCTTCTCTACCACAGCACCGCATAACAACACACACACACGCTGCTTCACCCGCCTTCTCTACCACAGCACCGCATAACAACACACACACACGCTGCTTCACCCGCCTTCTCTACCACAGCACCGCATAACAACACACACACACGCTGCTTCACCCGCCTTCTCTACCACAGCACCGCATAACAACACACACACACGCTGCTTCACCCGCCTTCTCTACCACAGCACCGCATAACAACACACACACACGCTGCTTCACCCGCCTTCTCTACCACAGCACCGCATAACAACACACACACACGCTGCTTCACCCGCCTTCTCTACCACAGCACCGCATAACGAGATGGCGGTGGTCTTACCTTGACGCCCACGTTACCAGGCTTTTTTCGTTTCTCAGGCGCCTCTTTTAGTGCAGAACAAACTTGAGTTTCCATAGTCGGCTGAGCAGACGTCTCCGATTCGCCAGAACTCTCCACTTCGCAAAAAACACGCAGAAAACTTACCCAGAAATGAGAGCAAGTAAAACTGTGCTTCACAGCGCAGAGGCGGCTTCTTACATCTCGTTTTGTTTTTTGTTTTTTTGTAATCGGGTACACACTGCGGTAAAGGACAATGCACATTAAACACGTGTGGATTTAGCACGGGTTGTCACTTCACCGGCAGGTAACAATGGAAAGCCATCACCATGACGACTGTGATGTCTGTGACCGTGCCACGTGTCTCAGCACTGGACTGTGAGCACATAGACAGGCAGAGTAATAATGAGCGGCAGGCTTTGAAGAAGCATGGCCCTGAAATCACTCCATTAATAACACATCCCAAACGCGCTGCTCGTTCATGTGTAATGTGTGTGCTGTAATATCCAATGCGCAGGTGACAGGATTGCTCCTCACACCCAGCTGTGTCTGCAGGGCTGTGACACACTGAACCCTTTCTCTCCTGCAAGGAGTCTTGCCATACTTCAAGCTGTTTAAGAGAGTTTGCAGCCACCACAAAGCAAGCACTAGCAGGCTTTTAAATTTCCAAAGACCCGGGAATCGCTTGTGCTTCAGTGTTCATGCAGTGAGCTCTCTTGCTGTTGACTCTGGAGACGCTGTTCGGGCTGCACTGTGCCTGTGGGGTTGCAGGCTTAGTGACATCCTGACCATGTATGAGCAGCCTGGAAGAGGAACTGCTCAGGGGTTGCTTTATTAAGCAAGAGGTCTGAGTGGAGGAGATTAAACAAATCCATACACCCTGCATTTATAGATGTGTATGAGTCAGTGTGTATGTGATTGTGTGTCTGTTAGTGTATGTGATTGTGCGAGTCAGTGTGTGTCTGTTAGTGTATGTGTTAGTGTGTGTGTCTGTTAATGTATGTGATTGTGTGTGTGTGTTAGTGTATGTGATTGTGTGAGTCAGTGTGTGTGTGTGTGTGTGTGTTAGTGTATGTGATTCTGTGAGTCAGTGTGTGTCTGTTAGTGTATGTGTTAGTGTGTGTGTCTGTTAATGTATGTGATTGTGTGTGTGTGTTAGTGTATGTGATTGTGTGTGTGTGTGTTAGTGTGTGTGTTAGTGTATGTGATTCTGTGAGTCAGTGTGTTTCTGTTAGTGTATGTGATTGTGTGCGAGTCTGTGTGTGTCAGTGCAGACACAGCAGAGAGACAGAGAGAGAGCAGACTGGAAGAAGGAAACGAGCAGGTGAGAGGCTGGAAATGCACCAGGTTTATTAGAGACTGAGAGCTTGTGAAGACCCCCGGTACGATTAACACAGAGTCACATTCACCTGGGAGTGAGAACTACACACACACCCCCAAACAGGACAACACGACAGCAAGCAGCTCTGAACCCCACACACCCCCAAACAGGACAACATGACAGCAAGCAGCTCTGAACCCCACACACACCCACAAACAGGACAAAACGACAGCAAGCAGCTCTGAACCCCACACACCCCCCCCAAACAGGACAACATGACAGCAAGCAGCTCTGAACCCCACACACACCCACAAACAGGACAAAACGACAGCAAGCAGCTCTGAACCCCACACACACACACCCCCAAACAGGACAACATGACAGCAAGCAGCTCTGAACCCCACACACACCCACAAACAGGACAAAACGACAGCAAGCAGCTCTGAACCCCACACACCCCCAAACAGGACAACATGACAGCAAGCAGCTCTGAACCCCACACACACCCACAAACAGGACAAAACGACAGCAAGCAGCTCTGAACCCCACACACACACACCCCCAAACAGGACAACATGACAGCAAGCAGCTCTGAACCCCACACACACCCCCAAACAGGACAAAACGACAGCAAGCAGCTCTGAACCCCACACACCCCCAAACAGGACAAAACGACAGCAAGCAGCTCTGAACCCCACACACACACACACCCAAACAGGACAACATGACAGCAAGCAGCTCTGAACCCCACACACCCCCCCAAACAGGACAACACGACAGCAAGGAGCTCTGAACCCCTCACACACCTTCTATATTTATTGACTGGCAATGGCATATTAGGCCAGTAGAAGGTGAGGCTGAGCAGCAGGGCTGAGGGGCAGCCAGGGAGGCACAGGGCGAGGGGCGCCCCCCCGGGCAGATCCATCCTCGCTGCTCACAGCCTTACTCTGCACACCGAGTGGGGTGAGAGGCGAATGGTCTGAAAGGGTCTACAGCCCGGCAGTGTGGCCGGATACGAGAGCCGTCGACATCAACACACCTGCACGCACACGCACACACACGCACATGCCACAATAGAATTGTACAATACATAGCAGCCCCTCAGGCTCTGTTGAGTATATAATGTTTGAGTTACTGTACATCTTTCCTAGGCATGCAACACCAAAAGCTCTAGCACCCAGCTGCAGCCTCTCAGCTCAGCTGCACCCAGTCTGCTTCACACAGCGGGACTGTGAATAGAACGGCACACAGCACAGAGACTGCAGGGACACATCACGTGCACAGCCAGGGCTACGAGTACACTAGCCAGGGGGCCGCTACACTGGGAGGCAGGGCTACGAGTACACCAGCCAGGGGGCCGCTACACTGGGAGGCACGGACGCTATACTGGGAGGCAGGGCATGCATGGTTAGCAGAGGGAGCTGGTGGGCAGAGCTTGTGTTTCAGTCAAAGAGGGACGAGTCTCCCGGCCGGATTATGGTGGGTCTGGTGGGAGAGGGAGGCGGCCGGCGGCTGCAGAGAGAGGGGAAGAGGAGGGGGAGCAAGAAGAGAAAGAGAGAGAGAGAGAGAGAGGGTTAGGTGCTGCAAAGAGGTCAAGACAGTTTGGAAACACAGGTTAGATCACCATGTAGTTTCAGCTCATTTCTTTCTTTGAAACTATCTCTTCAGACTTCCATTTTAAAACAGTAGCAACAACTTTCACTGCTGAGTGACACTCTGGGGGTGGAGCTCACTGCTGAGTGACACTCTGGGGGTGGAGCTCTCTGCTGAGTGACACTGGGGGTGGAGCTCTCTGCTGAGTGACACTCTGGGGGTGGAGCTCACTGCTGAGTGACACTCTGGGGGTGGAGCTCTCTGCTGAGTGACACTCTGGGGGTGGAGCTCACTGCTGAGTGACACTCTGGGGGTGGAGCTCTCTGCTGAGTGACACTCTGGGGGTGGAGCTCACTGCTGAGTGACACTCTGGGGGTGGAGCTCACTGCTGAGTGACACTCTGGGGGTGGAGCTCACTGCTGAGTGACACTCTGGGGGTGGAGCTCACTGCTGAGTGACACTGGGGGGGGTGGAGCTCACTGCTGAGTGACACGGAGGGAGGGTTATTATTGGGATGAGCTCTTCACAGAAGACAGTCAGGTGAGGATCATTGCTGCTGATTGGAGTCATTTCCCATTCAAAGTGAAGAAACAGCTGCTTGGGTTTGTGATGATCGCTGCTTCTCTTAGACTCTTAGGAGAACAGTGATCCAAATTAGCCTGATCAATAACCTGTGAAAAACTTAATCTGAATAATGGAACAATGGGTTTCTGCAGCATCACTATGGTCCACTGTCATAAGAGCAGCGAGGCAGTGAGACAGAGTGAGTGAGAAAGTGGATGAGGCGGTCTAGACAGCAGGCTCAATGAGGGACAAATGCAGCACCTCCCTGCCTGTCTGAAATAAAGAGTCGTTGTTTCCGAGAGCAAACCCACAGAAATGCGTGCTCTGGTGAGGCTCTGGTTCTCTGAGCAGCCCACAGCTTCGAGGCCACGGAGCTGCAGCTGGGATTCTCCACACTGTGATCAGCGCTGCACGGATCCAACTATACAAAGAAACTTACTGATCAGTGCTGTCCCATTGATCTCAGGAGCTACCGATCAGTGCTGTCCCATTGATCTCAGGAGCTACCGATCAGTGCTGTCCCATTGATCTCAGGAGTTATTGATCAGTGCTGTCCCATTGATCTCAGGAGTTATTGATCAGTGCTGTCCCATTGATCTCAGGAGCTACCGATCAGTGCTGTCCCATTGATCTCAGGAGCTACCGATCAGTGCTGTCCCATTGATCTCAGGAGTTATTGATCACTGCTGTCCCATTGATCTCAGGAGTTATTGATCAGTGCTGTCCCATTGATCTCAGGAGTTATTGATCAGTGCTGTCCCATTGATCTCAGGAGTTATTGATCAGTGCTGTCCCATTGATCTCAGGAGTTATTGATCAGTGCTGTCCCATTGATCTCAGGAGCTACCGATCAGTGCTGTCCCATTGATCTCAGGAGTTATCTGATCACTGCTGTCCCATTGATCTCAGGAGTTATTGATCAGTGCTGTCCCATTGATCTCAGGAGTTATTGATCAGTGCTGTCCCATTGATCTCAGGAGTTATTGATCAGTGCTGTCCCATTGATCTCACAAGTTATTGATCAGTGATGTTTACAAGTCTAGCTTTCAGAGAGCCACGCACTTCCTCTGTGAGTGCAGCTTTAGAACTTACCTGGGAATGCTGGGGGGGGCGCGGTTGGGCCGGCTGGGGAGAGCGAGTGATGGGGAGAGAAGGAGCAGGAGAGGGTTGGGGAAGAGAGGGTGGAGACAGGCGCCCCCACGGAGGGAGGACAGCAAACTCTCCTCCTCTGGCATTGGAGGCCAGAGGGGGGGAGTCTCCCCCACTGAGACTCTCTCACTCCTCTCTCCCCTCTCGCTCACTACCACTCTCTTCCTCTCGCCACACTTCCTCTCCCAAGAGGGGGAAGAGAGGGAGAGAGGTGGGGAGGGAGAGAGGTGGGAGGAGAGTGGTGGAGAGGTGAGGAGGGAGTAGAGAGAGAGGGGGTGAGGAGGAGAAGGAGAGAGGGTGGGGAGGAGAGCAAGAGGGCGTGAGAGGTCGGGGAGGGAGACACACCTCTCCCCACTCTCCCACCCTTCCTCTCGGAGGCCCCAGGGGGTCCTCTAGGAGAGAGAAGGGGAGGGGGGCTGGGAGGAGAGGGGTAAGGAGGGAGAGAAGGGAGTAGAGAGGGGTGGGAGGAGAGGGGAGAGGGGTGGGGAGGAGAGGAGAGGGAGAGTGTGAGGAAGGAGAGAGAGGGGTGAGGAGAGGAGATGGGAGGAGAGCGAGGGGGTGGGAGGAAAGCGAGAGGGGGAGGACTTGGTCCCAAAAGAGAGAGGGAGATGTGAGGAAGGAGAGAGGGGTGAGGAGGGAGAGAGATGGGAGGAGAGCGAGAGGGGTGGGAGGAAAGCGAGAGGGGTTGGAGGAGGAGGGGGAGAAGGGGGGAGGAGACAGAGGTGAGAGGAGAGGGAGAGGAGAGAGGGAGAAGAGGGAAAGAGGGTTGGGGAAGAAAGGAAGTGTGAAGAGACAAAGCAGATCATTATCATCAAGATACAGAGCAACTAATACACAAGATTGATCATCGACGTCATCATCATCATTATTATTATTATTATTATTATTCATCTATTATAGAAGAGCCTCCTACACCCTCCCATTCCCCCCTGTGTCAGTACCAGAGCCCACTACACCCTCCCATTCCCCCCTGTGTCAGTACCAGAGCCCACTACACCCTCCCATTCCCCCCTGTGTCAGTACCAGAGCCCACTACACCCTCCGATTCCCCCCTGTGTCAGTACCAGAGCCCCTACACCCTCCCATTCCCCCCTGTGTCAGTACCAGAGCCCCTACACCCTCCCATTCCCCCCTGTGTCAGTACCAGAGCCCACTACACCCTCCGATTCCCCCCTGTGTCAGTACCAGAGCCCCTACACCCTCCCATTCCCCCCTGTGTCAGTACCAGAGCCCCTACACCCTCCCATTCCCCCCTGTGTCAGTACCAGAGCCCACTACACCCTCCCATTCCCCCCTGTGTCAGTACCAGAGCCCCTACACCCTCCCATTCCCCCCTGTGTCAGTACCAGAGCCCCTACACCCTCCCATTCCCCCCTGTGTCAATACCAGAGCCCCTACACCCTCCCATTCCCCGCTGTGTCAGTACCTACGGCCCCCCTGCCAGGAGCTGTCGATGGGGGGGGGCAGTGGTGTGGAGATGGTGGTGGTGGAGATGTCTCCGATGATTGCTAGTGCCTCCTTCAGGGCGTGGTGAGTGCGCAGGACCTCGTCCCGGCGCTGTGCCTGCTCTGCGGACTCGTCCATCAGCACGCTCTGATCCTCCGTGGAGTATAGTTGGGCCAGCAGCTCCGCGTTGATGAACTCCTTCACCTGCCAGGACAAACAGGGAGAGCCGAACCAGAACTCAATACCTGAACCAGAGCAAACTGAACCACAGTAACTGAACCAGAACTGAACCAGAACTGAACCTGAGCAAACTGAACCAGAACTGAACCAGAGCAAACTGAACCAGAACTGAACCAGAACAAACTGAACCAGAACTGAACCAGAACTGAACCTGAGCAAACTGAACCAGAGCAAACTGAACCAGAACTGAACCAGAACTGAACCTGAGCAAACTGAACCTGAGCAAACTGAACCAGAACTGAACCAGAACTGAACCTGAGCAAACTGAACCAGAACTGAACCAGAGCAAACTGAACCAGAACTGAACCAGAACAAACTGAACCTGAGCAAACTGAACCAGAACAAACGGAACCAGAACTGAACCTGAGCAAACTGAACCTGAGCAAACTGAACCAGAACTAAACCTGAGCAAACTGAACCACAGCAAACTGAACCAGAGCAAACTGAACTAGAGCTGCCCCCTAGCCTCGGCAGGCAGTACTGCATTGGCTGCTTACGTTGCTGATCATGAGGTGCATGATGGTCTTTGGCATGAGGTCCCTGATGCACTTGTTGACGATGGCCATGTAAGAGTCAACCAGGTTTCTGATGGTCTCCACCTGCCGCTCCAGCTGGGGGTCCATGGAGAAATTATCAGAGGGGCCTGAGTCATCGCTGTCCACCTGCAAGAGAGGAGAGAACTGTCAGCCACCAGCAACACCAACCAGCAATCAACCACCAGCAACTCCCACCAGCAACACCCACCAGCAATCAACCACCAGCAACTCCCACCAGCAACACCCACCAGCAATCAACCACCAGCAACACCCACCAGCAACACCCACCAGCAACACCCACCAGCAACACCCACCAGCAACACCCACCAGCAACACCCACCAGCAACACCCACCAGCAACACCCACCAGCAACACCCACCAGCAATCAACCACCAGCAACACCCACCAGCAATCAACCACCAGCAACACCCACCAGCAAACAACCACCAGCAACACCCACCAGCAATCAACCACCAGCAACACCCACCAGCAACACCCACCAGCAATCAACCACCAGCAACACCCACCAGCAACACCCACCAGCAACACCCACCAGCAATCAACCACCAGCAACACCCACCAGCAATCAACCACCAGCAACACCCACCAGCAAACAACCACCAGCAACACCCACCAGCAAACAACCACCAGCAACACCCACCAGCAATCAACCACCAGCAACACCCACCAGCAAACAACCACCAGCAACACCCACCAGCAAACAACCACCAGCAACACCCACCAGCAAACAACCACCAGCAACACCCACCAGCAACACCCACCAGCAACACCCACCAGCAATCAACCACCAGCAACACCCACCAGCAACACCCACCAGCAACACCCACCAGCAATCAACCACCAGCAACACCCACCAGCAATCAACCACCAGCAACACCCACCAGCAAACACCCACCAGCAACACCCACCAGCAATCAACCACCAGCAACACCCACCAGCAACACCCACCAGCAACACCCACCAGCAACACCCACCAGCAATCACCCACCAGCAAACACCCACCAGCAACACCCACCAGCAATCAACCACCAGCAACACCCACCAGCAATCAACCACCAGCAACACCCACCAGCAACACCCACCAGCAATCAACCACCAGCAACAACCACCAGCAACACCCACCAGCAATCAACCACCAGCAACACCCACCAGCAATCAACCACCAGCAACACCCACCAGCAACCCACCAGCAACACCCACCAGCAATCACCCACCAGCAACACCCACCAGCAATCAACCACCAGCAACACCCACCAGCAATCAACCACCAGCAACACCCACCAGCAATCAACCACCAGCAACACCCACCAGCAACACCCACCAGCAATCAACCACCAGCAACAACCACCAACAACACCCACCAGCAAACAACCACCAGCAACACCCACCAGCAATCAACCACCAGCAACTCCCACCAGCAACACCCACCAGCAATCAACCACCAGCAACACCCACCAGCAACACCCACCAGCAATCAACCACCAGCAACACCCACCAGCAACCACCCACCAGCAACACCCACCAGCAACACCCACCAGCAATCAACCACCAGCAACACCCACCAGCAATCAACCACCAGCAACACCCACCAGCAATCAACCACCAGCAACACCCACCAGCAATCAACCACCAGCAACACCCACCAGCAACACCCACCAGCAACACCCACCAGCAATCAACCACCAGCAACTCCCACCAACAACACCCACCAGCAATCAACCACCAGCAACACCCACCAGCGATCAACCACCAGCGATCAACCACCAGCAACACCCACCAACAACACCCACCAACAATCAACCAATGAAGAGGAGCAGGGTTACCATACCTATCAACACTCAAGAGAGCTTCCTTTATAAAAGTTTGCTATGGTATTTTAGCACAGTATTTTGCAGTTTTTTTGTAGGTAACCAGCTCAGACGAGTCTTATTAAACTCATAGTAAAACCAGGAATGGGTCAAACTGCTATACAATGGGAGCCTTATTTCCACCCATTACCATAGCACACCATACCAAATTAATTTAAACAGCGTCCTTCACGAACAAGCATCCCAGTGCGCTTTACAATATAAACTATAAACGGACTCAAAAGAGATCTAAACTGCTTGCTCGCAAAAAAGAGGATTAAAAAGAAAATACATGCTTAAAGCTTCAAGATGTAAAGATGTTGGTTGGCTCAGCATTGCAATAGAACCCACAGGGAGTGCAGTGCTGAGGGTGACGTGCTAGGAGAGTGCGCACGGATCTGGACTCCGCTGCACGGAGGAGGGAGGGGCTCCCCTTCGCTGGCTCAGCACACAGGGACAGCTGGCTCTCATTACCTCCCTCCACCCATTGGGAAGCCCACACCACAATCAAGCACAGAGGCTTTCAACTACTTCTCTGAAACAACAGAAACTCCCCCACTGAGGCAGGAGCCCTGGGTAGTGAGGGGAGAGGGGTCTCTTTACAAACAGAGCAAACCGATCCTCCAACAAGGCGCCAGCCCCTCCTGCCCTTAGTGTCTCACAGTAAAAGCACAGTTAAAGCATGGCAAAGCACAGGTAAGCACTGAGGTATTAGGTATGGTAAAGCATATTAAAAACCAGGGGATTCCCACAGCACTGGGGATCCCCTGGAATCCCCTGGAATCTGGACCCACTCTCCCCACGTGACCCACTCTGGACCCACTCTCCCCTCCTTTCTCTGCCCCGTCGCTGCAGGACCAGGATATTGAAATTATAAAATCAAGCGTCTGGAATTGAACTTGAAAAGAAATAAATGGAAAATATTTGTCTCTCTCTGCTGGGCGTCTGTGTGGCTCCAGTACAGGCGCCTCAAACAGATTATTGCAGCTACATCCAGAGACTCCTTGAGCAGTGTGGTCTAGGGACATGGTTTCAACAGTACAGGCTCTCCCGTAGCACGACATGTGGAGTTTAACCACTAAACCACACCCTCCCACTCCCTGAGCGCCAACCACTGAGCCACACTGCCTCCCTCCCAGTCCCTCAGCTCTGTGTTTATTTATGCAATATCTGTTAGGAAGTCACAGGGACTGCAGACAGAGTGACGTGGTGCAATGCATGCTTGGTCATTGTGACGCGTGCTTGGTCACTGTGACGCGTGCTTGGTCACTGTGACGCGTGCTTGGTCACTGTGACGCGTGCTTGGTCACTGTGAGGCGTGCTTGGTCACTGTGACGCGTGCTTGGTCACTGTGACGCGTGCTTGGTCACTGTGACGCGTGCTTGGTCACTGTGACGCGTGCTTGGTCACTGTGACGCGTGCTTGGTCACTGTGACGCGTGCTTGGTCACTGTGACGCGTGCTTGGTCACTGTGACGCGTGCTTGGTCACTGTGACGCGTGCTTGGTCACTGTGACGCGTGCTTGGTCACTGTGACGCGTGCTTGGTCACTGTGACGCGTGCTTGGTCATTGTGACGCGTGCTTGGTCATTGTGAAGGGGTACTCCCTGTCTGTGCGTGTTTTATGTTTTGTATTACTCTGTATTTGTAGTTGTTGTATTATTATGTAAAATGTATGTTTTGTGTGTAAAAACACGATGTTTTGTTATTATTGTTTACAGTCTGGATGGGGTTAAAATGCCCATCCAGACACAATGGTAAGAATGCAGGGTCAACAGTGAGTGACTACTGACAAACTGGCTGATGGCCACACGTCTGAGAAACCCTGGAGGGATAAACTAGGGAATTGATAGCCAGTTAATATAAAAACAAGCAGCTTTGGCTGAACAGGTTAGTGCGTTGAGAAGCGTAATGAGAGACAAGAGTCGATATTATCAGAAAGCCATTGTTACCCCTGCTGGTTTACACCAGCACCGTACCTGCTTTTGTTTCATGTCTGTTTTGTATATGTCTGTTTGTTTTGGCCGCTGTGTTGTTTTGTTTTGTATCTGTCTTTGTTTTCGCCGCTGTGCCGCTTTGTTTTGGGATAAGTGTTTTGCTTCTGTTGAAACCTTTTTATTTGCAATAAATCTGTGCCCCAGCACATTCATTCAAACCCCAGTGCTGTCTGCATCTCCTCCCTGGTCTGACGTCACTCACCAAGCCAATCTGTGACAGGTACTTTGCAGTTTCCTCATTCTTGTCCCATAGTTATACTATGCCACTACCATTTCTTTAAATAAGCTTAACACCACTCTGTGCTTCACAACTCTTACCTATGCTGCATCGTGCTTTATTCCACTTTGTTGAGCTTTTACTGTGGGAATCTTTTCTAAGGGTTTGCTTTGGAATATTCTTTACCATACCTTGCTATTCTTTCCAGCTCTTGCCTATACTTCCCATGCTTTCCCTGTGCTGCGTTACTCTGCTCTGACAAGGGTGTGGTGGTCTCTCTCCTGGCTGCTCAGGGACAGTCGCTGGAATTCACTGGCTGGATCGCAGCTCCTCTGTAATGAGAACCAGCTGCTGCACCGGCCTCACTATGAAAGCCCTTCTCTCCAGTGTGAGGAGGGCTCAGTCGCTGTGCTGCAGCCTCACTGTGAAAGCCCTTCTCTCCAGTGTGAGGAGGGCTCAGTCACTGTGCTGCAGCCTCACTATGAAAGCCCTTCTCTCCAGTGTGAGGAGGGCTCAGTCGCTGTGCTGCAGCCTCACTGTGAAAGCCCTTCTCTCCAGTGTGAGGAGGGCTCAGTCACTGTGCTGCAGCCTCACTGTGAAAGCCCTTCTCTCCAGTGTGAGGAGGGCTCAGTCACTGTGCTGCAGCCTCACTGTGAAAGCCCTTCTCTCCAGTGTGAGGAGGGCTCAGTCACTGTGCTGCAGCCTCACTGTGAAAGCCCTTCTCTCCAGTGTGAGGAGGGCTCAGTCACTGTGCTGCAGCCTCACTGTGAAAGCCCTTCTCTCCAGTGTGAGGAGGGCTCAGTCACTGTGCTGCAGCCTCACTGTGAAAGCCCTTCTCTCCAGTGTGAGGAGGGCTCAGTCACTGTGCTGCAGCCTCACTGTGAAAGTCCTTCTCTCCAGTGTGAGGAGGGCTCAGTCACTGTGCTGCAGCCTCACTGTGAAAGCCCTTCTCTCCAGTGTGAGGAGGGCTCAGTCACTGTGCTGCAGCCTCACTGTGAAAGCCCTTCTCTCCAGTGTGAGGAGGGCTCAGTCACTGTGCTGCAGCCTCACTGTGAAAGTCCTTCTCTTCAGTGTGAGGAGGGCTCAGTCACTGTGCTGCAGCCTCACTGTGAAAGTCCTTCTCTCCAGTGTGAGGAGGGCTCAGTCACTGTGCTGCAGCCTCACTGTGAAAGCCCTTCTCTCCAGTGTGAGGAGGGCTCAGTCACTGTGCTGCAGCCTCACTATGAAATGGTGTGCAGGGTATGCAGTGGGGGGCAGGTGGGGGGCAGGCAGGTCACTCACAGAGGGTTTCTCAGGGTAGACTCCAGCTCGCAGCAGAGAAGCCTTCCAGCTATCCACCTCTTCATGGGAGTCACAGGCCAGCTCCAGGTAGCGATAGTCCTTGTAAACATTCCTGGGAACAGAACAGAGCAATTCACAGCACTGAACACAGTCCCTCAGCTCTAACCCCTTGACCACTGCCTTCCAGTCCCTCAGCTCTAACCACTAGACCACAATGACTCCCGCCGCCCAGTCCCGGCTCTAACCCTCCCTCCTCCCAGCTCGGCTAACCACTAGACCTCGGCTCTAACCCTAGACCCTTGCACCTTTAACTTATGCACAGTAGCCTGTGCTCACACCGGAAGAAGGCATTACACCCCAGCACCTCACCGCCTCCACCTCGCTTCGGCTAACCAAGTACTGTCACAGATGGCTGGGGGTGTCCTCACCGCTCCAGTTCGGCTAATCAGGACCTCATAACGCTAGAACTTTTTTTTAGCTCCCAGTCGCTCGGCTCAACCCTAGACCTCACCGCTCCCAGTCGCTCGGCATCTAACCCTAATGCTCAGTCAGCTCCTCCAGTCGCTGGCTATAGTACACTAGGGGGTCCTTAAGTATCACCGAACTCCCACCGATGGCTAGGCTCGAACACTGACCTCCACCAGCTCCCAGCTCGCTTGGGCTCTAACCCTAGACCTCAACCGCCTCTTTCGTCGACACGGATAGGCTCTTGTACACTTCGTGGGAAACAGGAACATTAGAGCCTTGGATCCAAGTACGTTGGTGGGTATTTGAATACTGCCGCCTCCCAGTCGCTCGGCTCTAACCCTAGACCTCACCGCCTCCCAGTCGCTCGGCTCTAACCCTAGACCTCACCGCCTCCCAGTCGCTCGGCTCTAACCCTAGACCTCACCGCCTCCCACCCCCTAGACCTCACCGCCTCCCAGTCGCTCGGCTCTAACCCTAGACCTCACCGCCTCCCAGTCGCTCGGCTCTAACCCTAGACCTCACTGCCTTCCAGTCCCTCGGCTCTAACCCTAGACCTCACCGCCTCCCAGTCGCTCGGCTCTAACCCTAGACCTCACCGCCTCCCAGTCGCTCGGCTCTAACCCTAGACCTCACCGCCTCCCAGTCGCTCGGCTCTAACCCTAGACCTCACCGCCTCCCAGTCGCTCGGCTCTAACCCTAGACCTCACCGCCTCCCAGTCGCTCGGCTCTAACCCTAGACCTCACCGCCTCCCAGTCGCTCGGCTCTAACCCTAGACCTCACCGCCTCCCAGTCGCTCGGCTCTAACCCTAGACCTCACCGCCTCCCAGTCGCTCGGCTCTAACCCTAGACCTCACCGCCTCCCAGTCGCTCGGCTCTAACCCTAGACCTCACCGCCTCCCAGTCGCTCGGCTCTAACCCTAGACCACACCGCCTCCCAGTCGCTCGGCTCTAACCCTAGACCTCACCGCCTCCCAGTCGCTCGGCTCTAACCCTAGACCTCACCGCCTCCCAGTCGCTCGGCTCTAACCCTAGACCTCACCGCCTCCCAGTCGCTCGGCTCTAACCCTAGACCTCACCGCCTCCCAGTCGCTCGGCTCTAACCCTAGACCTCACCGCCTCCCAGTCGCTCGGCTCTAACCCTAGACCTCACCGCCTCCCAGTCGCTCGGCTCTAACCCTAGACCTCACCGCCTCCCAGTCGCTCGGCTCTAACCCTAGACCTCACCGCCTCCCAGTCGCTCGGCTCTAACCCTAGACCTCACCGCCTCCCAGTCGCTCGGCTCTAACCCTAGACCTCACCGCCTCCCAGTCGCTCGGCTCTAACCCTAGACCTCACCGCCTCCCAGTCGCTCGGCTCTAACCCTAGACCTCACCGCCTCCCAGTCGCTCGGCTCTAACCCTAGACCTCACCGCCTCCCAGTCGCTCGGCTCTAACCCTAGACCTCACCGCCTCCCAGTCGCTCGGCTCTAACCCTAGACCTCACCGCCTCCCAGTCGCTCGGCTCTAACCCTAGACCTCACCGCCTCCCAGTCCTCGGCTCTAACCCAGACCTCACCGCCTCCCAGTCGCTCGGCTCTAACCCTAGACCTCACCGCCTCCCAGTCGCTCGGCTCTAACCCTAGACCTCACCGCCTCCCAGTCGCTCGGCTCTAACCCTAGACCTCACCGCCTCCCAGTCGCTCGGCTCTAACCCTAGACCTCACCGCCTCCCAGTCGCTCGGCTCTAACCCTAGACCTCACCGCCTCCCAGTCGCTCGGCTCTAACCCTAGACCTCACCGCCTCCCAGTCGCTCGGCTCTAACCCTAGACCTCACCGCCTCCCAGTCGCTCGGCTCTAACCCTAGACCTCACCGCCTCCCAGTCGCTCGGCTCTAACCCTAGACCTCACCGCCTCCCAGTCGCTCGGCTCTAACCCTAGACCTCACCGCCTCCCAGTCGCTCGGCTCTAACCCTAGACCTCACCGCCTCCCAGTCGCTCGGCTCTAACCCTAGACCTCACTGCCTCCCAGTCGCTCGGCTCTAACCCTAGACCTTGCAGAGTGGTGTGTGCTGAGCGAGGGAGCAGTGCTCTGCAGGGTGGTGTGTGCTGAGCGAGGGAGCAGTGCTCTGCAGAGTGGTGTGCGCTGAGCGAGGGAGGAGTGCTCTGCAGTGGTGTGTGCTGAGCGAGGGAGCAGTGCTCTGCAGTGGTGTGTGCTGGTGGGTGCTCTGAGGTGTGTGCTGAGCGAGGGAGCAGTGCTCTGCAGCGTGGTGTGTGCTGAGCGAGGGAGCAGTGCTCTGCAGCTTGGTGTGTGCTGAGCGAGGGAGCAGTGCTCTGCAGAGTGGTGTGTGCTGAGCGAGGGAGCAGTGCTCTGCAGCTTGGTGTGTGCTGAGCGAGGGAGCAGTGCTCTGCAGCTTGGTGTGTGCTGAGCGAGGGAGGAGTGCTCTGCAGAGTGGTGTGTGCTGAGCGAGGGAGCAGTGCTCTGCAGAGTGGTGTGTGCTGAGCGAGGGAGCAGTGCTCTGCAGAGTGGTGTGCGCTGAGCGAGGGAGCAGTGCTCTGCAGAGTGGTGTGTGCTGAGCGAGGGAGCAGTGCTCTGCAGAGTGGTGTGTGCTGAGCGAGGGAGCAGTGCTCTGCAGAGTGGTGTGCGCTGAGCGAGGGAGCAGTGCTCTGCAGTGGTGTGTGCTGAGCGAGGGAGCAGTGCTCTGCAGTGGTGTGTGCTGAGCGAGGGAGCAGTGCTCTGCAGAGTGGTGTGTGCTGAGCGAGGGAGCAGTGCTCTGCAGAGTGGTGTGTGCTGAGCGAGGGAGCAGTGCTCTGCAGAGTGGTGTGTGCTGAGCGAGGGAGCAGTGCTCTGCAGAGTGGTGTGTGCTGAGCGAGGGAGCAGTGCTCTGCAGAGTGGTGTGCGCTGAGCGAGGGAGCAGTGCTCTGCAGAGTGGTGTGTGCTGAGCGAGGGAGCAGTGCTCTGCAGAGTGGTGTGTGCTGAGCGAGGGAGCAGTGCTCTGCAGAGTGGTGTGTGCTGAGCGAGGGAGCAGTGCTCTGCAGTGGTGTGTGCTGAGCGAGGGAGCAGTGCTCTGCAGAGTGGTGTGTGCTGAGCGAGGGAGCAGTGCTCTGCAGAGTGGTGTGTGCTGAGCGAGGGAGCAGTGCTCTGCAGAGTGGTGTGTGCTGAGCGAGGGAGCAGTGCTCTGCAGAGTGGTGTGTGCTGAGCGAGGGAGCAGTGCTCTGCAGAGTGGTGTGTGCTGAGCGAGGGAGCAGTGCTCTGCAGAGTGGTGTGTGCTGAGCGAGGGAGCAGTGCTCTGCAGAGTGGTGTGTGCTGAGCGAGGGAGCAGTGCTCTGCAGAGTGGTGTGTGCTGAGCGAGGGAGCAGTGCTCTGCAGTGGTGTGTGCTGAGCGAGGGAGCAGTGCTCTGCAGAGTGGTGGTGCTGAGCGAGGGAGCAGTGCTCTGCAGCTGAGCGAGGGAGCAGTGCTCTGCAGAGTGGTGTGTGCTGAGCGAGGGAGGAGTGCTCTGCAGAGTGGTGTGTGCTGAGCGAGGGAGCAGTGCTCTGCAGAGTGGTGTGTGCTGAGCGAGGGAGCAGTGCTCTGCAGAGTGGTGTGTGCTGAGCGAGGGAGCAGTGCTCTGCAGTGGTGTGTGCTGAGCGAGGGAGCAGTGCTCTGCAGAGTGGTGTGTGCTGAGCGAGGGAGCAGTGCTCTGCAGTGGTGTGTGCTGAGCGAGGGAGCAGTGGTAAATGATCCTGATGAATATTTTCCTGGCTGGCCGCAGAGGCCCTGGTTTCCTGCGTTTGATCTTTGAGAATGACAGGGTAATTCCACTCAATATCTTACAGACGCCTCACATTCCTGCAACATCATCTCTGCTGGGACACACAGCTTGCAATGATTCCTCCTGCAGTGTGAGTGCGTGTGCGAGCGAGAGCCAGTACTTCGCTCCCCACTACCCCCTCCTGATTGTCAGAGAATATGAAGCTTTCCCTGGAATGCCAGTTCATGTTTAATTTCATTCTGACAAAACCACTCGTTTGGATCCGGCTCTGTTATAATGGAAATACTAATGAAAAGCATTTTATATTGTGGGGTCTGGTCTGGATTTAATTAGGTGTGAAATGGCACTAATGATGCCCCTGTTGGCGTGCTGTCTTACATTCACTCACAAGTGTTGGATGACTAATTACAAACCAGCTCCACATGTTCCAGTCCTGACAAAACCTCTCCTCTCATCCAAGGGGGGGAAACGTTAACTCTGAGCCATTGAACACTGAGATTCAGAGCTCTGATACGAGTTCCCCTGCACAGGGGCACCGCCTTGGCAGAGTGCTTGCAGTCCTCCAGTATACTGCTCCATCTGCACTGCACCTCCCTGCAGGCTGCTGCGTGTTAGCATGCTTGAGAACTGGAGTCCGCACTTTATAATCAATACATCAAGGAGTCAAACCTGTGGCACACCACGTATTCAAAATGAAGGTTCAACTCATACAGTTCATAACAAAGTAAAGTGCATGCAGCAATAAATGAAACTAACGTGTTTGCTTTCTACCCACGGGTGGATGAAAACCAGCTTGTATCTCACACAGCACCCTGCACTAGACTGTTTATAATATGCAGCTAAACAAGAATGATTAAACAGCACAGCTCATTTTAATGTGATGTCATTTCCATCTAATACAAACGATCTGACACACAGAAATTTTAGATGGCTGTATTACATCAGTATCAGGGTCTGGTATTTATTATACTGTATATAGAATATAAATACTGAACCGTGCTTGGCAGTGCAGTGTGTCTGTGCGACTGTGTCTCTATGCTGGCTGTGCAGTGTGTTTGTGTGCTCATGCTGGCAGTGCACTGTGTTTGTGTGCTCATGCTGGCAGTGCAGTGTGTTTGTGTGCCCATGCTGGCAGTGCACTGTGTTTGTGTGCTCATGCTGGCAGTGCAGTGTGCTTGTGTGCCCATGCTGGCAGTGCAGTATGTCTCGGAGCTCATGCTGGCAGTGCAGTGTGTTTATGTGCTCATGCTGGCAGTGCAGTGTGTTTGTGTGCTCATGCTGGCAGTGCAGTGTGTCTCGGGGTTCTTGCTGGCAGTGCAGTGTGTTTGTGTGCCCATGCTGGCAGTGCAGTATGTCTCGGGGTTCATGCTGGCAGTGCAGTGTGTTTATGTGCTCATGCTGGCAGTGCAGTGTGTTTGTGTGCTCATGCTGGCAGTGCAGTGTGTCTCGGTGCTCATGCTGGCAGTGCAGTGTGTTTGTGTGCCCATGCTGGCAGTGCAGTGTGTTTGTGTGCCCATGCTGGCAGTGCAGTGTGTCTCGGTGCTCATGCTGGCAGTGCAGTGTGTCTCGGTGTTCATGCTGGCAGTGCAGTGTGTTTGTGTGCTCATGCTGGCAGTGCAGTGTGTTTGTGTGCCCATCCTGGCAGTACAATGTGTTTGTGCGCCCATGCTCACTGTGCAGTGTGTTTGTGTGCCCATACTGGCTGTGCAGTGTGTTTGTGTGCTCATGGTGGCAGTGCAGTGTGTCTCGGTGCTCATGCTGGCAGTGCAGTGTGTTTGTGTGCTCATGCTGGCAGTGCAGTGTGTCTCGGTGCTCATGCTGGCTGTGCAGTGTGTCTCGGTGCTCATGCTGGCAGTGCAGTGTGTTTTTGTGCTCATGCTGGCAGTGCAGTATGTCTCGGAGCTCATGCTGGCAGTGCAGTGTGTTTATGTGCTCATGCTGGCAGTGCAGTGTGTTTGTGTGCTCATGGTGGCAGTGCAGTGTGTCTCGGTGCTCATGCTGGCAGTGCAGTGTGTTTGTGTGCTCATGCTGGCAGTGCAGTGTGTCTCGGTGCTCATGCTGGCAGTGCAGTGTGCTTGTGTGCCCATGCTGGCAGTACAGTGTGTTTGTGTGCCCATGCTCACTGTGCAGTGTGTTTGTGTGCCCATACTGGCTGTGCAGTGTGTTTGTGTGCTCATGGTGGCAGTGCAGTGTGTCTCGGTGCTCATGCTGGCAGTGCAGTGTGCTTGTGTGCCCATGCTGGCAGTGCAGTATGTCTCGGGGCTCATGCTGGCAGTGCAGTGTGTTTATGTGCTCATGCTGGCAGTGCAGTGTGTTTGTGTGCTCATGCTGGCAGTGCAGTGTGTTTGTGTGCTCATGCTGGCAGTGCAGTGTGTCTCGGTGCTCATGCTGGCAGTGCAGTGTGTTTATGTGCTCATGGTGGCAGTGCAGTGTGTCTCGGGGCTCATGCTGGCAGTGTGCTTGGCGCTCGCTCTCTCACCTCTGCTCTGTGTTGAAGATGGCGATGATGTGCTTACTGGACATGAAGCCCTTCTCCACGTCTCGCACCTTCAGATTGTCCAGGGGCAGCATGTATTTCTTCTCCTTCTCCTGCAAACACAGAGATGCACGGCAGATTCAATAAGGAGCTCCTTGCAGGCAGTCACTGGCACCGTCTGCTCAGAGAATGAGGTCCAGGACTGGGGCTGTGCCAGTGGAAACACAGCTTCCCTTATAAAGGTTTACCACAGTACTTCAGCACTGTATGCTGAGCTTTTACCAGACTTTACCCTGGTTTGCATTGTTTATTAATATGCTTTACCAGACCTCGCCATTCTTTCCAAAGCTTACCTGTGCTTCATCATGCTTTCATTGTGTTTTATTGCACTTTGCTGTGCTTTTACTGTGGGGAATATTTATAACTGGACTTGTAGAGCCAGAATAACCATCCTAACAAGCTCCTTCCTGTCAACAAATAGTACAGAAGCCGGATTGTTGAGGGGAAGGGTTGTTTATCATGTCTTCTCTATGGAGGAGTGCAGTCAATAGTACAGAAGCACCCGGCTCAGAGGAGGAGGGGGATGGAGTGAGTGCAGTCAATAGTACAGAAGCACCCGGCTCTCAGAGGAGGAGGGGGATGGAGTGAGTGCAGTCAATAGTACAGAAGCACCCGGCTCTCAGAGGAGGAGGGGGATGGAGTGAGTGCAGTCAATAGTACAGAAGCACCCGGCTCTCAGAGGAGGAGGGGGATGGAGTGAGTGCAGTCAATAGTACAGAAGCACCCGGCTCTCAGAGGAGGAGGGGGATGGAGTGAGTGCAGTGAATAGTACAGAAGCACCCGGCTCTCAGGGGAGGAGGGGGATGGAGTGAGTGCAGTGAATAGTACAGAAGCACCCGGCTCTCAGGGGAGGAGGGGGATGGAGTGAGTGCAGTCAATAGTACAGAAGCACCCGGCTCTCAGAGGAGGAGGGGGATGGAGTGAGTGCAGTCAACAGTACAGAAGCACCCGGCTCTCAGAGGAGGAGGGGGATGGACTGAGTGCAGTCAATAGTACAGAAGCACCCGGCTCTCAGAGGAGGAGGGGGATGGAGTGAGTGCAGTCGCTTGACTTGGCTTGCCTGTTCTGTTCAGTCACGGCTGCCTGTAGCTGCTAGAGAGATCAGAGACCGCAAGGACTCCTCAACACAGTCTGCTACACACATCAGCACATTCTTAATCTGCTGTCTCAGAAATATCACTTCTGAGTGAAAAAACACGGAAAGAGTTTCCAACAGGGTCTGCTTTTAAAGAAAGGATGTAATATGCTGCTGAGTACTGAAGCAGAAGCATCACAGAATCACTGCTGTGCAAACCTGGAGGATGAACAGCACAGCCTAGAGCGAAGCACGGTGATATCAGGGAGAGAATAACCCATGTCCTGGTATAAGGACAAGACAGCTGCACAGTTACTCTGCAGATGTGCATGTCTGTACCAGGCTCACACTGTGCTTTACCTTGAACTAACATAGTCACCATGCTGTTCAATACCAGATCCCTGCCCATGCTTTCACTGTGCGATACCACTGATATACACGACTTCTACACTGCTGGAAGAGGGGTCAATGGGCTTTGCAGAGAGGATAAAGAACATAGTCTGTACACAGAGGCCAGACTGCAGACAGGCAGCATGTGCAGGGAGCAGAGCCAGCGCCCCTGAATATACTGCAATACACACACAGCCCTGTATATACTGCAATACTCACACAGCCCTGTATATACTGCAATACTCACACAGCCCTGTATATAGTGCAATACACACACAGCCCTGTATATACTGCAATACACACACAGCCCTGTATATACTGCAATACACACACAGCCCTGTATATAGTGCAATACACACACAACTGAGAAACTCACACCACTTGGAATCAGGGAAACTACAGTATGTTTCCAGCAGCATTGTGCAGCTTTTTCACCAGCGCTTATAGTGAACCCTAATATTAATTGACAGTGCTGTAGTAAACTACAGTATTATTGATGGCACCAGAGTAAACTATAGTACACATTGCCAGCACAACCCTTCTACATGTTTCCCGCAGTAAAACACAGCAGAGTGTTACACAGCACACTGAAAGCAAGGTAAAGCATAGGCAGGCTCTGTAAAGCGTATAAAAAAACCATAGCAAACCATGGTCAGCCCAGCCCAGCCCAGCTCAGCCCAGCCCAGCCCAGCCCAGCCCCGCCAGCTCTGTTCTGCTCTGCTCTGGGATTGCCCCCCCAGTCTTCTTTCCCGCCCTCTGGGCCGATCCCATCACTGGGGTCTCCTCAGCCAGCAGGGTCTGGAACGGGGAGCAGGGAGCGCCGAGCGGCATTCCAGAGGAAACAGACTGAGGGCCAGCCAAGCATTCCAGCACCCCCTCCCGCCCCCGCAGCACATCAGGAGCTGTTTTTTTATATTTCAGTTTTCTTTCTCCTTGCACAGGTCTCCCAACACCAGCGCTGCTCATATAAAAGTTTAGCACAGTAAATTTGCAAAGTCATTTTTGCAGTTTGCCCACATGCTTTTCCTAGGACTGAGATTCTGTAGTGCCCTCCTCCTTCACTAGGGGCGAAACTTTTTCAACTTTCAAATCAAGTTTTTAAAAAGTTACAGAAGATGCCGTCACTTCACAATCTCCAAGCTACTGAGAGAGTGAGAGTAAGCACAGAGAGAGCAAAGAGAGTGAGCAGAGAGATGAGAGTGAGCAGAGAGATGAGAGTGAGCAGAGAAAGAGGAGAGACGAGAGTGAGCAGAGGAGACAGAGGGAGGAACAGAAAGTTGAAGGGGCAGAGAGGAGGCAGAGGGGAGAACAGAAAATTGAAGGGGCAGAGAGGAGACAGAGGGGAGAACAGAAAGTTGAAGGGGCAGAGAGGAGACAGAGGGAGGAACAGAAAGTTGAAGGGGCAGAGAGGAAACAGAGGGGAGAACAGAAAGTTGAAGGGGCAGAGAGGAGACAGAGGGAGAACAGAAAGTTGAAAGGGAAGAGAGGAGACAGAGGGAGGAACAGAAAGTTGAAGGGGCAGAGAGGAAACAGAGGAGAGAACAGAAAGTTGAAGGGGCAGAGAGGAGACAGAGGGAGAACAGAAAGTTGAAGGGGCAGAGAGGAGACAGAGGGGAGAACAGAAAGTTGAAGGGGCAGAGAGGAGACAGAGGGGAGAACAGAAAGTTGAAGGGGCAGAGAGGAGACAGAGGGAGGAACAGAAAGTTGAAGGGGCAGAGAGGAGACCAAGGAGAGAACAGAAAGTTCAAGGGGCAGAGAGAAGACAGAGGGGAGAACAAAAAGTTGAAGGGGCAGAGAGAAGACAGAGGGAGAACAGAAAGTTGAAGGGGCAGAGAGGAGACAGAGGGGAGAACAGAAAGTTGAAGGGGCAGAGGAGAGTCCTCAGAAGAGGGGTGAGAAAGCAGAGCTGAGAGGAAGCAGCAGGGCCACATGTGGAAGTCATTACTCATGCAGAGTCTGACAAAGAACATTCCCCCAGACCCCCCCCCCCCCCCCCCCCCCCAATCCCTTCATTCTCAGGAAACAGCTCGAGTTACTGCTGGAGTGTGGGGGCTTGGGGAGGGGGGGGGGAGTCTAGAGTGAGGGGGACACTGCACCCCCCCTCCCTAGCAATCCCGTCCCCTCTATACCCACTCAGAACAGAAAACCCCCTGAAATGATGAAAAGTGTCTTCTAAAACATATACATATACATATATATATACACACTCTCACACACACACACACAAACACACACTTGAAACACTCAAGTGAAGCCGTCTCCTGCTCTGCATCTTTGTTTTCTCTTTCCATACCAGTGGGGCCCACTTCCTGCCCAAGTTTAAAAAAACCAGCTGGATCAGATGAAGTGACTGCCTAACATTACACAGAAACATCTGCTACTGCTTTACAACCACAGCGCAGTCTGAGAGAGAGAGAAAGAGAGAGGGAGTGAGGAGAGAGGAGACAGAGAGGGAGCGAGGGATTGGGGGAGAGTGGAGACAGGGAGAGGGAGTGAGGAGAGAGGAGACAGAGAGGGAGAGAGGAGAACGGGAAAGGGAGCAAGGGAGAGTGGAGACATCGAGAGGGAGCGAGGAGAGAGGAGAGAAGCCAGGGAGTGAGGGAGAGGAGATGGAGAGGGAGCGAGAGAGAGGGGGCAAGAGGAGTCAGGGAGAGGGAGCGAGGGAGAGGCGGAGAGAGGAGACAGGGAGGGGGAGCAAGGGAGGAGAGAGGGAGCGAGAGGGAGGAAAGGAGGGAGTGGAGAGGGGAGAGAGGAAGAGTGGGAGCAAGGGAGAGAGCTAGTGAGAGGAGAGGAGAGAGGGAGAAAGGGAGAGTGGAGAGAGGGTTAGGGCCTGCTCCAACCCATTCCCTTGGGTCGCATCAATCCATATAAGGCCTCTGAGGCCCATCCCTCTCCCTCTCTCTCCATTTTTTTTTATATCCCTTCCCTAAATTCATTGCCAGATCCCCAGTCTGCATGTGCCACGTCAAGGCTGGAGAGCTCTGCACTTCCCTGCCGTGGAAAGAGCAGGAAGGATCTCACTGCGAGCCTTGAGCACTAGGAGAGAGGACCTCACCTGCCTGCCTGCCTGCCTGCTTGCTTTCTTTCTTTCTGTCTCCCTCCCTCTCTCTCTCTCTCTCCCTCCCTCCATCGGGAGACCAGGAGCAGGCGGTATGTTTTCTGGAGGAGCAGGGGGAAGGATGAAGAGAAAGAAAAGAAGGAAGGACAATCCTGCCCCGTCGACCCAGTGTTCAGACTACCTGTTCAGGATCATACTGTTGTACAGTAGTCTGCACATTGGTTAGACTGTGCAAGGGAGCTCAGCGACATACAGACAGACAGACAGACGGACCTCTCCACGCTCTCTGCTGACAGCCTCTACTCAGGTTAGTGACCTCACAGCTGCCACTGGGCTGAAGCATCGCTGAGGGTCAGGCCCACACAGGAGGAGCAGCCGGACCACAGTGACCCCTCAATTGGTCCGAGTCGCCTCGCTGGGGTTTTATGTAAACAGGAAAGGTAGCTGCTGGTGTCCACTGTATAACAGTTTAAGGATGAAACCTGAAATGCTGGTGTGGGGTTTGTGGTTGTGTGTGGGGGGGTGGGGTGTGACAGACTGACAGGCACACAGACATGAGGATTGAGCACTGAACACAGAGTCCGGGTGGACATTTCAAGTCGCTGTGATAAAAGTTCGCTGGTAAAGTTCCAAGCCGACTGCAAGCAGAATCTTTTTGAAAAGTCATACCGATCAGAAGTGATCAATACAGACAGACCCTGAAGTGATCAATACAGACAGACACTGAAGTGATCAATACAGACAGACCCTGAAGTGATCAATACAGACAGACACTGAAGTGATCAATACAGACAGACCCTGAAGTGATCAATACAGACAGACACTGAGGAAGCAACAGGCTCTTTCTGTGATGGGATGCAAGAGACTGACTCAGACGGCAGTGCAGAGAAAGCAGGTCGATTCCTGGGTGTGTCTCCAGGGAGTGGAGCTGGCATTGCTGTTCCAGGCAGTTCTGTGAGGTGGGCACTGTGCTGGTGTTGTTGTTTCAGGCAGTTCTGTGAGGTTGTGGGCACTGTGCTGGCGTTGCTGTTCCAGGCAGTTCTGTGAGGTTGTGGGCACTGTGCTGGCGTTGCTGTTTCAGGCAGTTCTGTGAGGTTGTGCGCACTGTGCTGGCGTTGCTGTTTCAGGCAGTTCTGTGAGGTTGTGGGCACTGTGCTGGCGTTGCTGTTTCAGGCAGTTCTGTGAGGTTGCGGACTCTGTGCTGGTGTTGTTGTTTCAGGCAGTTCTGTGAGGTTGTGGGCACTGTGCTGGCGTTGCTGTTTCAGGCAGTTCTGTGAGGTTGTGTGGGCACTGTGCTGGCGTTGCTGTTTCAGGCAGTTCTGTGAGGTTGTGGGCTGGTGTTGTTGTTTCAGGCAGTGTGCTGGCGTTGCTGTTTCAGGCAGTTCTGTGAGGTTGCGGACTCTGTGCTGGTGTTGTTGTTTCAGGCAGTTCTGTGAGGTTGTGGGCACTGTGCTGGCGTTGCTGTTTCAGGCAGTTCTGTGAGGTTGTGGGCACTGTGCTGGCGTTGCTGTTTCAGGCAGTTCTGTGAGGTTGTGGGCACTGTGCTGGCGTTGCTGTTTCAGGCAGTTCTGTGAGGTTGTGGGCACTGTGCTGGCGTTGCTGTTTCAGGCAGTTCTGTGAGGTTGTGCGCACTGTGCTGGCGTTGCTGTTTCAGGCAGTTCTGTGAGGTTGTGGGCTCTGTGCTGGTGTTGCTGTTTCAGGCAGTTCTGTGAGGTTGTGGGCACTGTGCTGGCGTTGCTGTTTCAGGCAGTTCTGTGAGGTTGCGGGCTCTGTGCTGGTGTTGCTGTTTCAGGCAGTTCTGTGAGGTTGTGGGCACTGTGCTGGCGTTGCTGTTTCAGGCAGTTCTGTGAGGTTGTGGGCACTGTGCTGGCGTTGCTGTTTCAGGCAGTTCTGTGAGGTTGTGCGCACTGTGCTGGCGTTGCTGTTTCAGGCAGTTCTGTGAGGTTGCGGACTCTGTGCTGGTGTTGTTGTTTCAGGCAGTTCTGTGAGGTTGTGGGCACTGTGCTGGCGTTGCTGTTTCAGGCAGTTCTGTGAGGTTGTGGGCACTGTGCTGGCGTTGCTGTTTCAGGCAGTTCTGTGAGGTTGTGGGCACTGTGCTGGCGTTGCTGTTTCAGGCAGTTCTGTGAGGTTGTGGGCACTGTGCTGGCGTTGCTGTTTCAGGCAGTTCTGTGAGGTTGTGGGCACTGTGCTGGCGTTGCTGTTCCAGGCAGTTCTGTGAGGTTGTGGGCACTGTGCTGGCGTTGCTGTTTCAGGCAGTTCTGTGAGGTTGTGGGCACTGTGCTGGCGTTGCTGTTTCAGGCAGTTCTGTGAGGTTGTGGGCACTGTGCTGGCGTTGCTGTTTCAGGCAGTTCTGTGAGGTTGTGGGCACTGTGCTGGCGTTGCTGTTCCAGGCAGTTCTGTGAGGTTGTGGGCACTGTGCTGGCGTTGCTGTTTCAGGCAGTTCTGTGAGGTTGTGGGCACTGTGCTGGCGTTGCTGTTTCAGGCAGTTCTGTGAGGTTGTGGGCACTGTGCTGGCGTTGCTGTTTCAGGCAGTTCTGTGAGGTTGTGGGCACTGTGCTGGCGTTGCTGTTTCAGGCAGTTCTGTGAGGTTGTGGGCACTGTGCTGGCGTTGCTGTTTCAGGCAGTTCTGTGAGGTTGTGGGCACTGTGCTGGCGTTGCTGTTTCAGGCAGTTCTGTGAGGTTGTGGGCACTGTGCTGGCGTTGCTGTTTCAGGCAGTTCTGTGAGGTTGTGGGCACTGTGCTGGCGTTGCTGTTTCAGGCAGTTCTGTGAGGTTGTGGGCACTGTGCTGGCGTTGCTGTTTCAGGCAGTTCTGTGAGGTTGTGGGCACTGTGCTGGCGTTGCTGTTTCAGGCAGTTCTGTGAGGTTGTGCGCACTGTGCTGGTGTTGTTGTTTCAGGCAGTTCTGTGAGGTTGTGCGCACTGTGCTGGCGTTGCTGTTTCAGGCAGTTCTGTGAGGTTGTGGGCACTGTGCTGGCGTTGCTGTTTCAGGCAGTTCTGTGAGGTTGTGGGCACTGTGCTGGCGTTGCTGTTCCAGGCAGTTCTGTGAGGTTGTGGGCACTGTGCTGGCGTTGCTGTTCCAGGCAGTTCTGTGAGGTTGTGGGCACTGTGCTGCTCTCAGATTAGGTGTGGAAAGGCTATGTCGGTTTGATTTGCACAGTTTAGTCTCTAGAGATGCCTTGTGTGGTTGCGTGCCTTTCAGCCAGTCTGAGCTCCGACTCTGACACTCTCCTTCTCTCGAACCCTCTCCCTTTTCACTCTCCTCTCGAACCCTCTCCCTTTTCACTCTTCTCTCGAACCCTCTCCCTTTTCACTCTCCTCCAGAACCCTCTCCCTTTTCACTCTCCTCCAAAACCCTCTCCCTTTTCACTCTCCTCTCGAACCCTCTCCCTTTTCACTCTCCTCTCAGAACCCTCTCCCTTTTCACTCTCCTCCAGAACCCTCTCCCTTTTCACTCTCCTCTCGAACCCTCTCCCTTTTCACTCTCCTCTCGAACCCTCTCCCTTTTCACTCTCCTCCAGAACCCTCTCCCTTTTCACTCTCCTCCAGAACCCTCTCCCTTTTCACTCTCCTCCAAAACCCTCTCCCTTTTCACTCTCCTCCAAAACCCTCTCCCTTTTCACTCTCCTCCAAAACCCTCTCCCTTTTCACTCTCCTCCAGAACCCTCTCCCTTTTCACTCTCCTCCAGAACCCTCTCCCTTTTCACTCTCCTCCAGAACCCTCTCCCTTTTCACTCTCCTCTCTCGAACCCTCTCCCTTTTCACTCTCCTCCTCGAACCCTCTCCCTTTTCACTCTCCTCCAGAACCCTCTCCCTTTTCACTCTCCTTCTCTCGAACCCTCTCCCTTTTCACTCTCCTCCAGAACCCTCTCCCTTTTCACTCTCCTCTCAAACCCTCTCCCTTTTAACTCTCCTCTCAAACCCTCTCCCTTTTAACTCTCCTCTCAAACCCTCTCCCTTTTCACTCCTCTCAAACATCTCTCCCTTTTCACTCTCCTCCAGAACCCTTCTCCTCTCTCCTTTCCCTTTTTTCCCCATTTTCCATCTCCCTCTCTCTCTCTCTTCCTTCTTTTTCCCTCTCCTAGCTCTCTCTTCTCCCTCTCTCCAGCACCGCTGTTTTTTAGTTCACTGGCCCAAGCTTTTCAAACAGCTGGTTTTGGTTTGCATAGCATCCTGGCTGTCCTCGGGGAGCCTTCTGTTTTTCTCAGTGCATATGTGTGTGTGTGTGTGTGTGTGTGTGTAAGTGGGCTGCTTCCACATCTGCAATTGTGTAGAATATTTAAACGTGTGTGTGTGTGTGTGTTTCTCATCAGTGAATTGATATTACATGTGCATCTATAGCCCAACACTAACCCTCGCGAGCGTGTGTGAGTGTTCAAAGAAAAAATCAGACAGCTCTGTGTGTGCGTTAAACTAGCAAATGAAAAAGTCCCTTTGACAGAGGAATGGGTTTGGTTTTGCTTGGTGCAGGTCCAGCTGGGATATGGAGAACTAATCTGAGTGGTTGAACTCCCAGCGGGAGAACAGAGAGCCGACATCTGAGCCGGAGTGGGGGGGGTGGAACATTCCCTGGAAAAACAAAATAGGCAGAGAGAGAGGCAGAGAGGCAGGGAGGGAGGGAGGCAGAGAGGCAGGGAGGGAGGCAGGCAGGCAGAGAGGAAGGCAGACAGGCAGGGAGGGAGGGTGGCAGGCAGAGAGGCAGGGAGGGAGGGTGGCAGGCAGAGAGGCAGGAAGGGAGGCAGGCAGGCAGAGAGGCAGGGAGGGAGGCAGGCAGACAGCCAGGAAGGGAGGCAAAAAGGCAGGCAGGGAGGGTGGCAGGCAGGGAGAGAGGCAAGCAGAGAGGCAGGGAGACATGCAGAGAGGCAGAGAGGCAGGCAAAGAGTCAGGCAGGGAGGGAGGCAAGCAGAGAGACAGGGAGGGATGGAGATAGGCAGAGAGGCAGGGAGGTAGGCTGGCAAATGAACGTTGGGCAGGATTAAAAGAAAAAGAATAAAACACTGTTAGATAACGTACAGATGGATTTGTGGAGCTCCCCTTGACAGTTTGGTTGCCGTGGTGAATCACAGTAGGCATGTTGGAAACCATGGTGTGGCAGAGCAAAGCTCTGCCCTTTTTAAATTGGCAGGGATGGGGTTAATTTCCCCTACCTGCCTGGGTTTATTATGTTCAGGTGGCTGGGGTTGATTAGTTGATTAGGTTAATTAACGATCAATCAGCACCCAGCCACCTGACATAAAAGGAGGCCTCTGCTTCTCATTTGGGAGGAGGGAGCTGAGGAAGCAGGTTGGTGTTTGTGGTTGTTTTGTGATTTTTAAATTTTGATAAATCCAGTGAAGGCATTGCCCAGCCTGGAAACCTTATTTTTATTTTTTTTTCAAAAAAAAAAATTATCCCAAAAATTCCAAAAAATGAAAATAAATAAATAAATACTGCTCTGAGCCTCTAGGTGGTGCTATCCCACTCTGACACATGGTTATTAAAAGCTGAAGCAGCTCTCATTGGAGGAGGTGTGTGATGCGGAGGGCTCTCATTGGAGGAGGTGTGTGATGCGGAGGGGTCTCATTGGAGGACGTGTGTGATGCGGAGGGCTCTCATTGGAAGAGGTGTGTGATGCTGAGGGCTCTCATTGGAGGAGGTGTGTGATGCTGAGGGCTCTCATTGGAGGAGGTGTGTGATGCGGAGGGCTCTCATTGGAGGAGGTGTGTGATGCTGAGGGCTCTCATTGGAGGAGGTGTGTGATGCTGAGGGCTCTCATTGGAGGAGGTGTGTGATGCTGAGGGCTCTCATTGGAGGAGGTGTGTGATGCTGAGGGCTCTCATTGGAGAAGGTGTGTGATGCTGAGGGCTCTCATTGGAGGAGGTGTGTGATGCTGAGGGCTCTCATTGGAGGAGGTGTGTGATGCTGAGGGCTCTCATTGGAGGAGGTGTGTGATGCTGAGGGCTCTCATTGGAGGAGGTGTGTGATGCTGAGGGCTCTCATTGGAGGAGGTGTGTGATGCTGAGGGCTCTCATTGGAGGAGGTGTGTGATGCTGAGGGCTCTCATTGGAGGAGGTGTGTGATGCTGAGGGCTCTCATTGGAGGAGGTGTGTGATGCTGAAGGCTCTCATTGGAGGAGGTGTGTGATGCTGAAGGCTCTCATTGGAGGAGGTGTGTGATGCTGAGGGCTCTCATTGGAGAAGGTGTGTGATGCTGAAGGCTCTCATTGGAGGAGGTGTGTGATGCTGAGGGCTCTCATTGGAGGAGGTGTGTGATGCTGAGGGCTCTCATTGGATGAGGTGTGTGATGCTGAGGGCTCTCATTGGAGAAGGTGTGTGATGCTGAAGGCTCTCACTGGAGGAGGTGTGTGATGCTGAAGGCTCTCACTGGAGGAGGTGTGTGATGCTGAGGGACCTGGTTTTCCTGGGGGCCCGAGTGCAGTGTTTAGTCTGAAGCTCTCTGACTCTAGGGGAACCCCCCTTAATCAGAAAGATAAACATCCTCTGTGTATGTTTAAGGATGTGACCCCGATGCCACGGGGGAGAGAGGCTGCATTGCTGGGGACAGTACTGCTTTCCCGGGACAAAATGAGAACATCCTGTCTGCTTTTCCTTTCCATTTTCATCTTCATCGTTGATGCACAGCACCTGGTGATGGCTCATCTTTGTGAAGGATGCCGTGTAGTTTGCTGTCTCTTGCCTCATTTACCCCAAGCGGTTCGGACTGTACAGCTGCAGTGTGCTTCTCCACTTGCACACTGCTGGGGCTGCACTGCTGAGCTTCTCTGTTGCAGTCTGTCTGCTAGGTGTCTCTCCTCTCCACTCTGTGTCTCCACTTGCACACTGCTGAGGTTGCACTGCTGTGCTTCTCTGTTGCAGTCTGTCTGCTGGGTGTCTCTCCTCTCCACTCTGTGCTCGAACACCTCCTGCCAGGATTCACGCTCTCCACACAACACTGAGCAGGAACAACACACCCTGTCTCTCTCAGACACTAATCTGAACAAACTGCCATCCACTGGAGCTAACAGGCTCACTGGGACAGCCATGCTATCCAGCGCCCAGCACTAACCACTGAGCTACTCAAACCCACTGCCTCCCACACTGCAGCCCAGTGTTTTCTTGCATTACACTGTGTGTATTGTACTGTGTGTATTGCACTGTGTGTATTGCACGGTGTTGTATTGCACGGTGTTGTATTGCACGGTGTGTATTGCACTGTGTGTATTACACTGTGTGTATTGCACGGTGTTGTACTGTACTGTGTGTATTGCACTGTGTTGTATTGCACTCTGTGTATTGCACAGTATTGTATTGTACTGTGTGTATTGCACAGTATTGTATTGTATTGTGTGTATTGCACTATGTGTACTGCACTGTGTATACTGCACTGTGTTGTATTGTACTGTGTGTATTGTACTGTGTGTATTGTACTGTGTGTATTGCACTGTATATACTGCACTGTGTTGTATTGCACTGTGTGTATTGTACTGTGTGTATTGCACTGTGTGTATTGCACAGGATTGTATTGTACTGTGTGTATTGCACAGTATTGTATTGTACTGTGTGTATTGCACTGTGTGTATTGTATTGTGTGTATTGTACTGTGTGTATTGCACTGTGTGTATTGCACAGTATTGTATTGTGTGTATTGCACTGTGTGTATTGCACAGTATTGTATTGTACTGTGTGTATTGTACTGTGTGTATTGCACAGTATTGTATTGTACTGTGTGTATTGTACTGTGTGTATTGCACAGTATTGTATTGTGTGTATTGGACTGTGTGTATTTCACAGTATTGTATTGTATTGGACTGTGTGTATTGCACTGTGTGTATTGCACAGTATTGTATTGTGTGTATTATACTGTGTGTATTGCACAGCATTGTATTGTACTGTGTGTATTGCACTGTGTGTATTGCACAGTATTGTATTGTATTGTGTGTATTGCACTGTGTGTATTGCACAGTATTGTATTGTATTGTGTGTATTGTATTGTGTGTATTGCACTGTGTGTATTGCGCTGTGTGTATTGCACAGTATTGTATTGTACTGTGTGTATTGCACTGTGTGTATTGCACAGTATTGTATTGTATTGTGTGTATTGTACTGTGTGTATTGCACTGTGTGTATTGCACAGTATTGTATTGTATTGTGTGTATTGTACTGTGTGTATTGCACTGTAACTTGCACAGCATAGGGTTACCGCCTGCCAACTGTGATGTCATGGAGGATCCAGCCCTGCCATTGGCTGAACGGAGTTGTCATGTGTCTGCCTGTCTACACTTGCTGTGCAGAACATCCTCCCACCTGTACAGCAGGCACAGACAGGCAGTCACACGACAACCCAGCCTGACCAAGCCACAGCCAGGCAGAGGCACAGGCATCGGGATCGACAGGGCTCCACTCACCCCACTGACAAAACAGCCATCACAGGGCTGCTTCACAATCCAGCATGACTTCCATGCACTGAGACAAAACAGCCATCACAGAGCTGCTTCACAATCCAGCATGAATTCCAGGCACTGAGACAAAACAGCCATCACAGAGCTGCTTCACAATCCAGCATGAATTCCAGGCACTGAGACAAAACAGCCATCACAGAGCTGCTTCACAATCCAGCATGAATTCCAGGCACTGAGACAAAACAGCCATCACAGAGCTGCTTCACAATCCAGCATGAATTCCAGGCACTGAGACAAAACAGCCATCACAGAGCTGCTTCACAATCCAGCATGAATTCCAGGCACTGAGACAAAACAGCCATCACAGAGCTGCTTCACAATCCAGCATGACTTCCAGGCACTGAGACAAAACAGCCATCACAGAGCTGCTTCACAATCCAGCATGACTACCAGGCACTGAGACAAAACAGCCATCACAGAGCTGCTTCGCAATCCAGCATGACTTCCAGGCACTGTCTGAGAGTCAGTGTGTGTCTCAGTGCAAGTCTACATGTGTGCGTGTGTGTATACGTGTGTGTGTGTGTATGTTTGTGTGTATGTGTGTGGGTGTATGTGCGTGCACGCGTGTCTTCTTGCACACACTTACACATACACAGGCAGTTGCGTGGAGCCTGAGGGTTTGCTCTGTGAAGGGAAGGCACTCCAGAGGAACACTG